>NC_056747.1:934731250-935031250 GCF_019279795.1 Protopterus annectens | reverse complement strand
CGATCAGGGAGGCATCCGATGTAACCGTGGCAACCGGGGCAGAAGGAACAAAGGGTCTGCCCTGATGGACTTGAGGGGACGATATCCACCAGGTCAGATGCCTTTTGCAAGCTGGAGTTACTGTGATCTTGTGACACATGGGAAGTTGTTGAAAAGACCATTGGGCGAATAGCATCCATTGTAGAAGATGCATGTAAAAGCGGGCAAAGGGAAGAAGTGTTATGGCGGCCGCCATAAGACCCAATACTTTCAGAGCAAATCTGGCCTGAATTTTGTTGCTGAGAAGAATCACCTGGACGTGACTTTGAATGTCCAAGATCCTTTGGTCTGTTAACTTTGCTGAAAGTTGTACGGTGTCCAATTTTGCGCCTATAAAAGTAATAGATTGACAAAGCGACAAGGCAGATTTTTCGAAATTTATGGAAATCCCTAGCCCTTTTCAAATGTGAATGGTGTAATCTCTGGCTTGGAGAAGTTGATGCCTGGTGGTGGCAGTGAGGAGCCAGTCGTCTAGATATGGAAACACCTGGAATCCTTGATGTCTCAGGTGAGCCGTAACCGCTGCCATACATTTGGTGAACACTCTGGGGGCTGTAGTGAGTCCAAAGGGCAGGGCTCTGAATTGGAAGTGACTGGTCCCCAGCCGAAAGCGGAGAAATCTTCTGGAGCGTCTGTGAATTTTTATGTGATAGTACGCATCCTGAAGATCTATCGACCACATCCAATTGTCCTTGCCCAGAAAGGGTAGAATGGACTGAAGCGTGACCATCCGGAATCTTGATTTCTTTACAAACTTGTTTAGTTTGCTCAGATCTAATATTGGTCTCCAGTCCCCTGTCTTTTTTGGAACTAAAAAGAACCTTGAGTAGATTCCGGATCCTATTTGGTCCGCTGGGACTGGCTGGATGGCTCTTTTTGCTAGCAGTTTTGATATTTCTAGTACTGCTAGTTCCCTTAGACCGGGTGGAACGTCTGGAAGGGTTCCCTTTTGCTGAACTGGGGTTTGAATAAAGGGAATTTTGTAACCCTCGGATATAATCGACTGCACCCCATTTGTCTTGAGAAAGGGAAAGCCAGGCTATTGGGTACAGCGATAATCTTCCCCCGACTGCCTCCGAAGGTGGACAATCGGGCAACATCTCAGGGATGCTGGAAGGGTTTGTCAGAAAGAGGCTCTCTGCTACCCTGATTCTGCGGACCCCCTCTGTCCCTAGGGCGGCGTCTATTATTGTTACCCCCTCTGCCACTGGGGGTAAACTGACTTTGTGCTTCAGGCGTGACTCCTTGAGATTTGTGGAACCACATTTTCCCTCCCTTCTGTCCTTTGGGGTAAGGTCTTGAAGGGGTGGAGAAACGGACTCCTACGGCAGAAAGAGTCTTGCCATCTTGTTTGCATCTAGTCAAAGTGTCTTTCACTTGAGGTCCGAACAAGGTCGAACCATCAAAGGGAGTTTGTGAAGGACGCCTTGAAGGGGTCTGCAAAATTACAAAGCCGCATCCAGGACTGACGCCTTAAAGCCACTCCTGTGCCTGCGGCCCTACTCGCTCCATTGGCTGCATAAGAAATGAGCCGCATAGAGGAGTTAACAATGGAGTTAAGGATTCCTAGCTGTGAGCTAATCTTATCCTGAGACCCAGCAGCTGACGGATCCTGTAAAACTTCTCCCAACTCTTTAAGAACATCTCTTTGAAGGCGGGTGAAGTGGCACAAGTAGTTCAGCGATCTCATGGCAAAAGTCACTGAAGAAAAAATCCGCTTGCCGTACCTGTCCATAGTCCTAGAATACTTGTTAGGAGGATGGACAGGTACTGAAGGATCAGCTAGTTCCTTCTTGGTGGCAGCAGCCACCACCATGGCATCAATTGGGACACCCTTTGTCAAATATTGTCTATCTGGTGGGGCCGTAATGAATTTTGAAGGCCTCCTAGGAATAGGTTCCACCGAATCCGGAGCCATCCACGCCTTCCGAGCCACTACATCCATAAGAGGGTCGAAAGGCGGAGACACCCAGGAGGTGGAGGGTCGAGATCCGAACACCTCCAGGTATACTGACTCGTCGTCGGAAGGATTAAGGGAGGGCCAGTTCCCCCTCTGCTTAAGGAGTTCAAGGATGTCTGAGAAAGAGACATCCTCAGAGGAGGACCTTGGGGAACCCTCCGACTCATCCAGGTCAGTATCAGATGTAATAGACTCGGGGGAGTCTAGATGTTTCCTCTTACATGTCCTCTTATGCGGAGGTTCACCTGACGGATCAGGAGAAGCCTCGGAAGAGGAAGATATTCCCAATGGGGAAACCTGAGGCGTTGGATCTCTGGGTCCGGGAGCAAGAGAGTGGGAAGAGACGTCAGCAGGCACTGTAGTGGGAGGAGCTGATGGAACTGTCCGTTGACTAAGCCCAGGGGCTAGTACACTCCTCATCACCTCAAGGCTCCCCGTCAGAGAGACCAGAAGGTTCCCGCTCCGAAGAGATAGGAACTCCAGGCCTCACCGAGAGGGAAGGCTCGAGGCAGATGTCGGGCTGAGCTCACCAACGCCGAAGCCCCGAGAGGGAGAACGGGGTCGGACAAGGGTCCGATGCCACTCGCCCCCTCGGAGCCGACAAGAGAGACCAGACGCCCGGATCCCTCCAATGAAGGCCTCAAGGAGGAAATCGGAGCAGAGGACAACGGAGCCAAAAGGGGTGGTATCAGCTCCGAAGCTACAACGGTCATGGTTCCGAGGAGCTCCGGCTCCGAGCTCTGTAAGAGAGTCGAAGGAGGAATGTTTGGTGGATGTGAAATAGCTACCGTCTGTTGAGACGGGCTATGGAGCATTTGGGCCAATGCCTGAGACTTTAATAGTCTACTCACCACTCTCTCGAGGTCGTGATCAGACAGCCTGGACGACCGAGAAGAACGGCTCCGATGGCTCCGCTCCGAGAGCAAGGGTGATCTCGGAGCCGAACGTATCGACTCTAATGAGGGGGATCGAGATCTCTTTTTAGAGATCGATGGAGCCAAAGGAGCCGAGGATACGTCGGCTCCAGCCGGAGCAGACACTGAATGTCCAGATTGGGCAGTATCGGCGCCAGATGGAGCCGATACTGTGACTGCTATAATGGAAGGATCGGCTCCGGCCGGAGCCGATCTCGACACTGGTGAAGATAAACCAGTAGCCGACGGCTTGGAACTTTCAGCCGAAGGCTTGATAGGTTTCGAGGGCTTCCCTGGCGCCGACTTAGTCGGGGAGCTCTCAGGCTTTAATAAGCCCTTAATATCAATTTATTTCTGCGCTCCTGCAGGACTCTTGGGCTGAAGGCATGACAGATAGCACAAGAGTCCTGCAGGTGCAGAGGTCCCAGGCAGTAAACACAAGAAGTGTGACCGTCTGTCAGAGACATCTTCTGACAGCACGAGTCACACTTCTTGAAGCCTGAGACCTTTGTGTCCTTCAACATAGCTGTGATGAGGAAACACAAGTTGTCAAAAACAAAACACCAACACACACACACAAAAAACACCCAATCCAAAAATTTAAACTAAACAGGGATAACAACACAGTCAGACACAAACAATCCCTGACAGGAAAAAATTTAGGAAGGGGAAGGCCTAAGGCCTAAGCTAGGGAAAGGGGATAAAAAACTCGAAAAAAAAAGGGAACACTAACGGGAATAGGGTTAAAGTAAGCGTTAGGTTAACAAAAACAACTATAGTTATGAAAAATTAAAGGGGTTACACTAAAGTCTTATATTTAGAAACTTACCTGGAGCTGGTAAAAAAAGGCACCTCGTTAGCGAAGCTGCAAACGAGATCTAGGTAGTCTCCGCCTTGCATCATGGGATATAGGGTTGCCTCGAGCTGGTAAAATTAGCTCTCGAGCTTAGCAAGTGCCAAGTCGGAGAACCCATCCAGCAAGAATGAAGGCGAGATTAACAACTTAACATAACTTATTTGCCTTAAGAAAGGAGGGCTGAAAATTTGAGTCACCTCTTGAATCAACCTTCCCCTTTCATCACACTTCTTGAACATCTCAGCTACAGAGGATCCAAACAGAACTTCCTTGTCTGAGTGAGAATTTAAAATGTAACTTTTAATGTATTCAGGAATGTTTTTTTTAAACCTTTATTAAATTATTACTTAAGACATAGGTAAATATTTTTTAAAAAAGTTATGTACTCACCATAAAAATAAGTTATATACTTAACATAATGTTCCATCTGTGTTGTCCATGTTCATTCTTCCTCAACTGTTGGGTTTGGATCCAATCCTCAGATCCAACTTGGCTGTTACTTTAGTTTGTGGCCACCAAAAAGCTCTCAAGCTCCTCCCTTACCCACAATGCACTAACTCCTAACATACCTCAAATCTTGTTTGCTGTTTGATATAAAATAGGATGAACTACTATAAAAATTCTAACAGAATACGCCATATCTGGAGCTTAACATGAAGGACAGTTGTGTCTTTATAATATCTTGTTCTTCCAGAAATCAAATGTGAAAAAACATTGGGGATTGATTGGTGGGGAATTGAAGAAGAATGAAAATGAACAACACATACGGAATGTTATGGTCAATACACCATTGGGGGATTCCTCCAGTGGAGCTATCAGGGCAAAGAAGCTGCTGCACATGTTGTTTAAGGAAGAGGCAACAAGACTGCAGCAAGACTGGCCCTACTAATGGAAAATCATATCTGTCACTTTTCCGTTAACTGACCACTCATGAGGTAGTAGAACTGACCTGCTCAGTTTGCCCGCTATCACAGTGGACTTCCCCAGAATGCGCATTGCTATTAGAAAGTGGTTGAAAGAGATCACCCACTGACACACTGTGAGGGCTTCTTGACACAAGGGACAAGACCTGGGTCCCCCTTGTTTGTTGTTGTACCAAACTACTGACATGTCGGTCTGGATCACAATTGTCCTGAAAGGAAGATAGTTTTGGAATGCCTGTAACGACAACAGCACCGCTCTCTAGGACACTGATATGCAAATTGGACTCTTTGGGGGACCAAGTGCCTTGGACTGTTTTCCCCAGGAAGTGCCCCCCTCAACCCAATCTGGGAAGCATTCGTGGTCACTAGAGCCTTAGGCTGAGGGAGGATGGAAGGATGGCCTTGTAGAACCTGATCTGATTGAATGTACACCTAAAGGTATCTCCTGCATGATTTTTATTCGTGCTGACACGTGTTGATAAAGAATAAACCACTCTGTTGCTAGTATCCATTGAAGAATTCTCATATAAAATCTTGCTAGAGGAACTAAAATTATGGCCGCTGATGTTGACCCCAAAGCTTGCAGAATCAATTGGGCTGAAATCTTGGTACAGCAAATTAATTTCCTGACCTGGAATTTGATAGTCTGCATTCTTGAGCAGGGAAGAGAAATTGTTACTGATACCGTGTTGAACACCACTCCTATGAATTCTAATGTCTGAGTCTGTTGTAACTGAGACATATAATTTATGGTTATCCAGAGTTGAGAGCAAGTCTGGAGTACCTGACTTTTTGCTCTTATTAGTAGATGCTTGGTCAGGGTGATGATGAGCCAGTTGTTTAAATATGAAAACACGTGGAATCCCTGCAGTCTCAAGTGAGCTGCTACCACTGCCATGCATTTGCTGAACACCCTGAGGGCTGTGGTGAGGCCAAAGGGCAGTGCTCTGAACTGGTAGTGACTGGCTTCCAGGCGGAGGCAAACAAAACCTTCCGGATTGTCTGTTCATTTTAATGTGATAGTCCTCCAGGATGCATACTATCAAGTACATCAAGTCGTCCTTGCCCAAAAAGGGCAGAATGGACTGAACCATGACCATATGAAACTTTGTGTGTCAAACTGACTTGTTCAAGTCTCTGAAATCCAAAACTGTTTCAAGTCCTTTGTTTTCTTTGGGGCTAAAAAGAATCTTAAGTTCCAGAGACTATCTAGTCTGGTGTGACGTCTTGGATGAGCCTTTTTTTAAACAGCTTTAGTATTTCTAGCACTGTTGCTTTTCTCTTACTGGGTGGAACATTGGGAGCTTTGCATAATAATGGCGGTGGGAGGGAAAAGGAATTATATAAAATCTGGAAAAAATCCTCTGCACCCAAGTATCTTTTGTTATGTCTAGCTAGGCTCTCTGGTGCATGGTGCAAGGATAATTGACCTCCAATTGCCTCCAGAGGGGGACAATTAGGCCTCCTTTCAGGAGTGCTAATAGGGTCTGTCAGAGACGGAATCTCTGGACCCTTGGTCCTGTGGGCCTCCTCTGCCACGTTCATAGGTTTATAGATTAGTACTAGGCTAACTGTCCTTGCAAGCCATTTTAAGCCTAGCCAATTATCCCTTGTGAGACTCAAACCCTGCACCTTGTGTTTGTAAGGCAAACACCTTAACCATTAAGCCACCCTCCCAACGTGGATGTCATTGTCCATTTGTATTCTCCCCTCTGCCCCTAAGGGGAACTATCTCCATGTGGATCTTGGAATAAACCCTGTGACTTCCTGAAAGTACAGTTGTGTACATGTACCATAAATGTAGATGTTCAAGTGTATTCACTGTTGCAGTCATCACATTTGGGTTATCTGCTTACAGTAACCCTCAGTCGGCCTGATTATCAAAGTCTTGGGTCCTGCACCGGTTGCCGTCTCATCTTCCATGACGTCAGGTAGTCAGGGGTATAAAGCATGCAGCAGATGCCATTACATCAGTTTTTCTTGCCCCAGATGTCAGGTGCTCCCCTAATGGGAAGCAATTAAATATATATAAACAATGTTATACCTCCAACAAAAAAGCAAATACACCAAAAAGCTTTTAAGCATAGTAAAAAGGAATAGAGGTATAGCCAAAAGAAGTCGGGGGCTGGAGGGAGGGTAACCAGGACTGCAACAGTGAATACACTCAAACATCTACATTTATGGTAAGTGTACACAACTGTACTATGTTCGTGTTTCACTATTGAAGTCATCACATTTGGGTAGATTCCCAAAGCTAAGGATGGGAGGAGGAATTTAGATAGCATTAGGACCAGCTATAAGGCCCTGCAAGACTGCAGTGGTAAAACCAGCTCTGGATTTAGAGAAAATTGGCAAATGGTAATGCTTGGTGAAAGCAGCTTCTAAGATGTCCCTAGTAGGGACACCTCTGAAAAAGGCTGTAGAGATAGATGTAGGGGTAGGGTTTCCCTGGTGCTTATAGAAAAACTGAATGCAATGGCCTATCCATTTAGAAATGGTTTGCTTTGAAATGGCCTTCCCCTCTGCCCCTGCAGCAAATGCCACCAGCAGCTATTCAGATTTCCTGAGAGGTTTAGTCCTGTCCGAGTAAAATCTAAGTTGTCTGTGCACATCTAAGGAGTGCAGTATCCATTCCCCTTTGTTCTGTGGATTATAAAAGAAGGTTGGCAAATGAATGGACTGATTAAGAGCCACACTGGATACTACCTTGGGCATGAAGGAGGGACTGGTCCTGAGGGACACCCTGTAAGCATTAAAGATGATGAAAGGCTCCACTGCCATAAGAGACTGTAATTCAGACACCCTTCTTGCTGAAGTGATGGCTAAAAGGAAGGCTATTTTCCAAGAAAGGAATTTCAACTCTGCATTTGCAGCTGGCTCAAAAGGCGGTAGAGTAAGTTTTTCCAATACAAAGTTAAGGTCCCAGGCTGGAGAAGGGGCTCTCCTGGGTGGTCTTAAGTTTTTGGCCCCTCTGAGGAACTGCTTGAGCACTGGATGAGAGAAGAGGGGTGGTTCTGTGTTGTAATGAGCTGAAATGGCTGAGGCATGAATGCAGGAGGCCATGAACCCCAAGGCTTGCAGTACTTGTCTTGCAGATAGCAGGGTCTTTGTGGCCATTAGTTTGAAGTAAGCTGTCAAATGAACTTGCTTCTCTGGGGTGAGGAAAGCCATCTGGGAAGTTGTGTTCAAGCTTGCTCCCAGGAATACAAGTTCGCTAATGCAAAATTAATACTAGCTCATCTTCAGCTAAACAAACAAATTTATATACATTGCCTCTCTTTACATTCCCCCTGGAGACAGTCCCAATACTCGAAGAAATCTTCTTCTGGCTATCAACTAATATCTGTAATGAAACTATAATCATGGGAGACACCAATATTAATTGGTCTTCCATTCAGTCCCCTACTCACCCCCTCAACATCAACCTATACAACTACTCTCAACTCATCAACTCCATAACTAGGCCATCCAAAGACTTCACTAGTGGCAACATTTTAGACTGGATTCTAGTCTCCCACCCCTACAACTATCCTGACAGTGGAACCCTCCCTGACTCCCTCAGTGACCACCTTCCCATCTTCACTAGACGTCTTCCTTCTCCCTTACTAGCTACTCATACTTACTTAACTACCCGATGCCATAGAAACTTTAACCCAGAAGCTTTCTCTGACACCCTTAAATCACTTAACTGGTACCCTCTAAAAACTCTACCACTTGCAAATGCAACAACTCACTTTAATACTACCTTCCTACATCTCCTAAATAATCATGCTCCCTTAATAACCAAAAGAATAAAAAGGAAAGCCACCCCCTGGTTAACTAAAAGTACACTAGCCACCACATGACTTAGAGATAAAGCCTGGACACAATACCAGAGGAACAAATCTACATCTAACCTCAATGAATACAAAACTCTTCGTAACTCAGTTAAAAAGCTTATCTCAGCAGACCGTCGAAACTACATCGTCCAACTTCAAAGCAACCATAAAACCAACCTACAAAAGTTCTGGAGAGGTATAACTACCCTCTTAAAACCTGGTACTACAGAAAACCCTAACCCCTCCCCAAATGTACAAGACTCTGATCTTGCTACCCAATTCAATTCTTTCTTCATTGACTATTTCCAAACTTACCTCTTCTTTTTCAAATAACAATCCACCTCCTACCTCCACTTCTCCTCGCCCATCTTCCCCTCCAACTTCTTTCTCTCATTCCTCACCCTCTCAACCCCCTCCATTTTTCATTAAACCTATTCCTACTTCTACTGTAAGAAAACTCCTGCAGAAACTAAAACCATGCACCAATGCCCCTGGTAACATTCCCTCATACTTCCTCAGCATAGCTGTCGAAGCCATTACCCTCCCTATCAGTATCCTAATCAACCGCTCTATCCAAGAAGGTCTTGTTCCTCAAATCTGGAAAAAAGCTTACATCATTCGCCTGCACAAAGGAGGAAATAATACTAATATTTCCAATTTCCGTCCCATCGCCATCCTCTCTCCCATTTCTAAGATCCTAGAGAAATGCATCCAACTTCAACTCCTCCCCCATCTCTTGGACAACAACCTATTAACCCCTACCCAACATGGATTCAGACCCCATCATAGCACTATGACTGCTCTCCTTTCCTTCCTTGAAACTGTGAATAAAGCTAGAGATTCTGGCTTCACTGTATCTACCATCCTTCTCGATCTCTCTAAGGCCTTCGACAATATCTCTCATAACCTACTTCTTACTAAACTAGCTAACCTAAATCTCTCACCCTCTTCCCTCAAATGGTTTACCAGCTATCTCTCCAATAGGCAACAAGCTGTCAAATGGAGAAAGGCCACCTCCTCCTTCCTCATCCCCTCCACAGGTGTCCCACAAGGTTCCATACTGGGCCCCCTCCTCTTCAACATTTTCATTAATGACTTTTACCACTCTATCCCTCTTGTTAACGTTATCCAATATGCAGATGATTCCACAATCATCTGTGCTTCCCCATCCATCCCAACTCTTTTAAAACTAACTCAAGATGCTTTCTCTACCACAAAACAATGGATGAAAGACAACCATCTAGCACTCAATGCTGCTAAAACTAAACTTATGATTTTTACCTCCTCTAAAACTAAGAATTTCGATCGAAATTTATTCTCCATCGCCAGCCAAAATACAACACCTCTTGAGCTGGTATCTGAAACCAAACTACTAGGAGTTCAAATAGATGACAGGCTCAAATTCAACTCCCATCTACTACTAAACATAAAAAAAAAAACACCAAAAACTTGGCATGCTCTACCGACACAATCAGTTCCTCACCTCAACAATTAAACTTACTCTCTCTACTACATTTCTCTTACCCTCCCTTCTCTATGGACCCCCTCTTCTAACAAACCTGCAATCATCTCTCAAAACCAAACTGTCCTCTTGTTACAATAAAATAGCCAGATTCGCCACTAGCAACAAATCAACCACCCATCACTGTGAATCTCTCCACAAACTAAACTGGCTAGAGCTTCCCAACTACCTCTCCTACACTCAGCTCACCTATGCTCATAAACTCATTTTCCAGCCATCCCTCTGTCCCTCCCTCTCCGCTACCTTCAAAATGCACCACACTCAAAGACTTCTCAGATCAAACAATCAAAACCTTATAGAAGTTAAAAGACCCCTCCACCCCCAGGACAATACCTCCCGTCACACTCTTTAGCACGCTTATGGAACTCCCTCCCCCCCCTCCATTCGTACCATTACTAGCTTCCCATCCTTTAAAAAAATCACTCCACTCTCATCTAACTTCCACATGGGAATGCTACTGCTCCCATCCCTCATAACCTACACTTTACTTCAACACTTTTTCCTTTCCTTCTCTCAACCCCCAGGTAACAAATTCTAGCTTGCTTCTATTATACAACTCCTTACTAGTATCTAACAATTCCCTACCCTACTGCATCTAACTACCTATCCTCAATCCTACTAGAGAAAATATATATATATATATATATATATTATACATTTGACATTATTAACTTTGATTGAAATACTTTTGATCGGTCTGTTTTTACCTCTGTAATCTTCATGCAATCTATGTGTGTATATTAATATTAGTTTGTTTACCTCTGTTATCTTCATGCAATCTATGTTTGTATATTAACCTTTGTGTAATCTGTATGAGGAGCTTTTCTCCCCAGGATTCCATTGAAAATGGGTTCTTCAAGCCCAATGGACTATCCTGGTTAAACAACTGCAAATAAATAAATAAATAAATAAATAAATAAATTTGTTGGCAGGGTACCAGATGGGATTTCTTTTCGTTTATGGTGTACCCCAGAGAAGTTAGCACTTTTTGTGCAAATGACAGATGATTCAATAGTATGTCCTGTCTTTCTGTCTGAATTAGACAATCGTCTGGGTATGGGTATATTTGAATATTTCTTTGCCTGCAAAATGCAATGACTGGAGCTAGGCACTTTGTGAATACCCTGGGCACAGTAGATAAGCCAAAGGGCAGTGCAGATAACTGATGTGCAGGTAAGCTTCCTTTAAATCCGGTGCTGCCAACCAGGCATCCTTGCCTAGCATAGGAAACAACTGATGAAGAGTTAGCATCTTGAATTTTGGGATCAATAAAAAAGTGTTTAGGATAGAGAGATCCAGGATAGGATGTCAAGAGTTGTCTTTTCTGGGCACCAAGAAAAGTTGAGTAGAAACCTTGTCCCCTTTCCTCTTCTGGGACAGTTTGAATAACTCTTATTAAGAGAGAGAACTTGCTTTTGAGCCTCTGCCCACTGATTTAGGGATAGTTCTGGCCAACATTTAAAACCCATTTGTCTTGGGTAATGAGTTCCCAGTTTTTTGCATGCAGGGCGATATTTCCCCCTAACGGAGCAGTCAGTTGAACAGGGCTTGGAAGGTTTAAGGTTAAGTCATTGTGATAGTTTACCATAGGGAGGAGTCTTACTACTTCCAGCTTTGGAAGTGGGAGGCCCCCACTGCTTAGGCCTGTGAGTACCTTGAGACTGAAGCCTGGGTGGTCTGCTTGTCCTGGGTTTGGACTGAGAAGACCTGGAAGAGACAGGAAAGGACCAATTCTTAGAAGGCCAATGCCTACTAAATATGGGAGGCTGTACTTGCAGGAAATCTTTACATAGATTTAGCTTTTTCCTCCATCTTTTTAAGTACTTCTGCTTTGTTGCCAAACAGGTGGTCTTGGTTTAAGGGAGCATCCAGTAATTTAGCTTTAACATGATCTGGCAAAGTTTGTCCTTAAGCCACGCATGCCTTCTAAGTACAGACCCAGTGACAGCAGCCTTGCAAGATGCCTCTAAGGAGTCAAAAACCACATTGCAAAGTACGTTTACCAACTTGTTCAGCAGAATGTATTAAATCCTGTAATTCTTTATTCTCAGCACAGTCAGGAATCAACATAATTTTCTGTTTAAGCAATCCAATAATATGCTACTGATACTTTAATATATGAAACTGGCAGTTTAAGGCCCTACAAAGTAGCAGAAGTGTATACCTTTTTACCCCATCTGTCCAGGGCCCTGGAATCTCTATCAGAGGGAGTAGGGTTTTTGGCAGTAGAAGCTTTAATGCCTTTGGGACCCTGTGAAATGGTCTCTGGATCTGCAGTAGGGTTCTTAAAGAGGAACTTGTGAGAGTCAGGTACTCTGTAATACCTGTCAGGTTTCCTGGGAGCCAGAGGTAAAGTGTCTGGGGCCAGGCTAGATTCCAAGAAGGCATCATCTACAATGTCCAGTACAGGAGGGATAGCTAAAGGCCTGTGTTGGGGTAGAAGTAAGAATTCCCTAAGCCTCTTTTTGGAGTCAGAGTAATCCTTGCTTTCCCAGCGGAAATGCTCCCTAAGAGTATGCAATGTTTCATCAAAAGAGTAATCGTCTGGAGGGGAAGCAGAAGGAATGGAGTCCTCTGCATCAGAATCCTCATAGGTAGATAAGGGCAAATCTTGGTCATCAGAAGAAACAGAAATTTCAGAATCCTGATCAGAAGAATCAGAAGGAAAATCAGTTCTAGGTCTCTTAGAGGGAGAAAGCTGGCTTCCCTTGATTAGAGTAATAAGGTCTTCAACCATTCTTATAATTTGATTTTTAGGCATAGGGGCCTGACCATGCGGTCTGGGTGTTGGTTTTCTAGGCGTGGATCGAGTTTTAGGCCTTGAAGAAGAAGATGGTGTCAGTTTGATATGCAAGTCAGTAGGCCTGAATACACCCTCAGAAGCTGGTGCCTGCACAGCGGCTCCAGACCCATCCAAGGTGGAGACATCTGCAGGTTCCATACTCGAAGAAGCATCTCGT
Source organism: Protopterus annectens (assembly GCF_019279795.1). Lineage (NCBI taxonomy): Eukaryota > Metazoa > Chordata > Ceratodontiformes > Protopteridae > Protopterus > Protopterus annectens. Next base: position 935,018,258 of record NC_056747.1, on the reverse strand, counting down.
GGCATACCGGATTCCGAATGGGTCTCAGTAGAGGCCTGCGTATCTGAAGTAACGGGTATCAGGGGGTGTGAAAGCACCTCACTGAGTACCGGCGAACTGGCGACTAGCTTAACGGAAGCATTGTCGGCAGCTGTGGACTTATGCGGTCTGTCTCTGCCTTTATCTTTACGTTTTTTCAGAATATCAGTAGTCGGAATGCTTACCGAAGCCATTTCTGGATAATTGAACTGAGTACCGAAATAGTTTGATGCAAAAATAAACCGACAATGAATAGTTCGAGGACTGAATAAGGCAAAAAACCAACAGCGAGGGACGTCGTGGTCTGGGCCTAAGCAAGGAATGCAGTAAGAATGAAAATCTTTATGAGGTATTTGCTTTCCACAAATAATACAATTGTTAACTTTTACTGACATCGGTTTAGAGCAAGAAAAAGGATCCCCAACTGGGTACTTAGCTTTTTTGAAGACTTCGGTTCTGAAACTCGAAAAAGAAAATTTCAGGAGTCGGCCGACCGGCACTTGCGAACTGCTTTGGGCACTGCACGGCAAGAAAGACTGATGTAATGGCATCGGCTGCATGCTTTATACCCCTGACTACCTGACATCATGGAAGATGAGACAGCAACCGACGCAGGACCCAAGACTTTGATAATCAGGCCAATCGAGGGCTACCTGCAAGCAGATAACCCAAATGTAATGACTGCAACAGTGAAACACGAAGAACATCATCTTGAAAAGCCTGCAACACTTGTAGGACTACTCTAATTTTTAGGACACTGATGCAAAAATGGACCTCTGACTGAGACCACATGCCTTGGGCCATCCTTCCCAAGTAATGCCTTTCCCTCTCCCCTTAATTGGGAGGCATCCATAGTCTCTATGACCATGGATATAGAAGAATAAAAGGGCATCCCTGAGAAATTTCTTTTGCATGATTCCACCAGGCTGCATGTTTTCTGCAAAAGCTTTTGTTTCAAACTGGTGTGGTTAAAGGATGATGCCCACTGAACATTGCACTGCAAGTATCCATTGCAGTGCCTTCAATGAAAATCTTGCTAGAGGTACCAGAACTAAGAAAGCTGCCATAGACCTCAGAAGTTGTGAAACTAGCCTGGCTGGAAGGGAAGGAAGAGATACAATGTGTGATGCTTGCCTCTGCAAAGTGTTCAGTCTCATCTGTGGTAAGCTTTTGAGCTGTGCCACAGCATCCAGATGAGTACCAATGAATTTTAGGACTTGGATGGGGGAGAGCTGAGAGTTGGCACAGTTCACTATAATGCTCCGTTGAAGACATAGTTGGAGCAAGTAGTCCCTGGCCTGAATCAGTAGAAGCTTAGTGGGAACAGAGAGCAGTCTGTCAATGAGATAAGGAAACACCCAGAATCCTAGCAGTCTCAAGTGAGCTGCAACCACTGCCATGCTCTTGGTGAACTCCCTGGGGGCTGTGATGAGATGAAAAATGCAGGGCCCTGAATTGGTAATGACTGGATCCCAGCTGGAAGGGTAGGCATCTCCTGGAGCTCATATCTATTTTGATGTGATAGTAAGCATCCTGGAGATCTATACAGCACATCCAGTCATCCTTATAACAGTGGCAGAATACATTGAACTGTGTCCATCCTGAACTTCAAGTCTTTGACAAATTAGTTCAGATTGCTGAGATCCAAAATTGGCTGAGTAAGTTCCGGATCCTTTCTAGTCTAGGGGAACCATTTGGATGACTCTTTTTGCCATCAGCTTTTGTATTTCTGTGGCTGCCACTTTCCTGTAGCTAGGAGCTGGGTGGAATGTTGACAGTCTTTTTGATAAATTTTGGAGAAAAAAGGGAAAATGGTATGTAGTAACCGTGGGAGGAAGAAGGGAAAATTATATGTAATGACACCTTTATATTATACTGAGCACCCAGGTTTGGTTAGTGATGGTTGTCCAGGTTTCTGGGTGCAGTGATAAGTGCCCCCAACTGCCTCTAGAGTGCAGCAGTTAGGCAACCTTTCAGGAGTGCTGAAAGGTCTTCTCAGAGAAACAGCCTCTGAAGCCTTGATGGTGTGGGTCTCCCATGCCACAAGAGTAATGTCTACTATTAGAATTCCCCCATCTTCTACAGGGAGATTTGTTTCCAAAGGATTCCTGGGAAGATCCTTGTATCTTGTGGAACCACATCTTTCTACCCCTCTCTGGTAGATTGAAAGAAATGTACCCCTATGGCAGATAATGTCTTCCCATCCCATGTTCGCTCCTGGAGAGACTTTCTTTTACCTTAGGACTAAACAAGATGGATCCATGAAAGGAAACATTGATCAATAAAGTCTTGAAGGGCTCCACAAAGCCACAAAGGTGCATCCAGATGTGCCTTCTTACAACAATTCCTGAACACCCAGCTCTCAAAGCTCAATTTGAGGAGTGATAAATCAGCTTCATGGAGGCATTCAATAGGACTGGAAAGTGGCCAGTTGCAAAAGAATCATCTTCCTATATTCCACAGACATGGATCCTGAGAGGGTATTGGAAACTCAATCAGTTCCCTCTGAAATCGCATGATGTGTGCCAAGTAGTTCAGCGATCTGAGGGTGAAGGTCAATGACATGTAAACGTGCTTCCCAAACCTCTCTAACACACTGGACTTTCTGTCCAGTGTTAGACAAAGCAACTCTGTTCAGCAAGTTCTTTCTTGGTGGCTGCTGCTACTACCATAGCATTCACTGGGGGACCCTTGCTCCAGTGGTCTCTATCCTTCTGTGCAAAGAGGTATTTATCTGGTCTCTTGGAAACAGGCTCTCAGACATCTATATCATTCCAAGCCCAGAAGGAGATGAGGAACACCATCTCATCCACCGGGAGGACAACCCATGACATTGCTGAGCCAGCTGCGAAAGCCTAGAGAAACAAAGACTCCTCTTGGAGTGGGGGTGGGGGGTTGGAAGACAAACTCAAAATTCTCTGATCCGAACACTCCAAAACCAGAAGATGGATTGGAGTAGGAGTCAAAATTTGAGGTTGGACTGGTGGTAGGCTCACAGATTTAATGGGAGATAGAGATGGAATTACTCCCAACTGAATCTGGGTTCTGAGAAACTTTCTCATTATCCTGTCTACATCTGCTTCTGTTAGACTCCTAGTTGACTTGAGGGATGACAAAGTTAAGGATGGCCTAGACATCCTTCAAGGCATTTCCTGTAAAAAGGGTGAGTGAAGCCTTAAAGAAATCATCTCCCAAAAAAAACTGGGTGATCAAGCATGAGGATATCCTGACTTGGCTCGTGTCAGATCTGAGGGGACAGTTGGATCCAAGAGTCTTGACTTGGTTGGCATCAGATCTGTAGAAGCAGTAAGACCTGAAGATTTTGCTATCTTTTCAGGCAGAGCCGAGCTAGAGAAGAGGGATCAGAGGGACACTTTCTAGATTCTTTAACCTTGTCAGCAGTATCCCCTTTGGACGACTACAAAGATTTCTTGGAGTGAGGGAGAGCTCCAGAAGATGAGGAAGAAGTGGAGGGAAGACCACTTTATTTTTGCTCTTGGTAACTGAGCACTGCACAAACTGCACAATCAGTATTAACATACATTGCTCCAAAGCAATAAATGTACTCAGAGTGACCATACAAATTAGGAATTTTATAACCACAAGATGAGCACTTTTTAAAGCCAGTTGTTTTTTCAGACATGTCAAAAAGGAACAATAGCCACAACAAAATGCAATCAAAACAAATACAGTAAGAAGGGAGGGACTATCTACAATGGTAACACTAAGATTAGTAACAATGTACAGAAAATACCAGCAATAGTGAGAAGTACCAACACTATGGTAGCAAACAAATATGGGTAAAAGGTCAGAAGGCCCAACCAACCTTGCAAAAAAGTAATGGAATATATTATTTTAAACAATGAAATGCAATGAGGAAAGATGGATATACAGAAATCTACTAGGAAAAGCAAATTAAACAAAGATAACTTATCTAACATTAAATTCCACTTCAGCTACATATCACAATTCCCTTACTCTAAGGTGGAAAACGAGATCTGATGTAACTCGAACAAAGGAGAGGATCATGGGTAAGGGGAGTAGCACAAGCTATTCAGCCAAAGTCTCAAGAACTGGCCGAAGTCGGAGCCAACACCCACTGGTTGAGGAATGGATAAAAAAGACATCAGATCCAGATATAATGTAGACATTTAGACTATTCCAATATATTTAGAATTTTCTCTGTTATATTTTCTGGATAAGAGAAAGGAAAATATGCATATTTGCATCAAAATTAATCTAAAAGCATTTATAAGAATGCTATAAAATTATAATGATAAAGTAAACCTTACAGTCAAAACCTGTGATGTCTCTTCACTATTTTTGTAAAACAGCACAGATAATAGTTTCAACCCTTTGCACCTACAGTTTGCCACAGTTAAATACACCGATTCTGATACGGTACACCTACTTTAACTGAAAAAACGGTGGCATAAATATGCACAAATGAAAACCATGAAAATAATTTTAAACACATCCACCCCCACTACATACACATGCTCCCAAAATAACACTGACCCTGCCAATCCAGATCAACAATTATTTAACTATAATCAAATGACAGGAGGGGCCAGTCACATTAACTCACAGAATACCTCAATGGTTACCCATTTAAGCTACTTTATTGACTGTGGAACCCAAGATGTCAGATTGCGGTCAATAAAAAAATAATGGTCAAGTTGTGCATTTCAACTTGCTCCCATCATAAACAAACCAGCCCTACTAAGCCAGATCTATGATTGTTTAATTGTGATCTAGTCAAATAAAGGGAAAGGGCTGATGACTTTCATCCATATACTATATCAGTCTCTACCACCAACAGCCACATTTTGTCTATGCACAACTTTTGATGAATGACTGATCAAATAGAAGGAATAATGGTCACAATATTAACTAATTTCATATGCACACACACACATTTACTTGCGGTTTGTGCACACACCAATGAGCATGTGCTTTTCCCCTGACAAGCCAGTCTGTTGGGCAGTTGCTTTCACCCATATCCTGTCATACCAATGATGCTTGATTTGTGATGAAAAATGAGAGAGATTATGGCCACAGAAACTATTTAATCTGGTGGCTCCCACATCACAGTACAACCACCGCACTCTACATCATTATCAATGATCACTTTACAGTGATCATGCCCCCTTCTTTCAGCCACAGCCTGCACATACAGAAACGTGCAGAACATGGCCACAACTGTGAATTAAGTTGTTGCTGTCAGACACATACAATATTCCAGTGATGAGACAAAGCACCTTCAATGATTACTTTAACAGTTAGTGGTATTTCTATTTACTTATTAGTATAAAGTAAATAAATAAAAGGCAATAAAAATAAATAAATTGCCTGACTCCATACCCCCCTTTGATTTTAACATAACAACTTAACGTCTTATTTTCCAAGTTTACCATGTCCATTTGTGAATACATTCAAGTGCTGTAACGCTTTATACGTAAATGCAAATGAAAAATACATTCCAAAAATGCACTTTATTTCAGTACACTTACTAAAGATAACACTTGTACTGGTTTTGTTAATATCCCCGTGACTTTGATTTGCCAGAGAAAGCCAGTTTAAGTGTACTCAGCTTTGTGGCTGTGTGCTTCATTAAGAAGCACAGTTAAAGTGTTTGACTTGCAGCAATGCATACTACACAGTACTTAAGGCATTGTTTTAATCAAACAAATAGTTCAAAAATTCAAATCATTTATTTTGCAAAATATGAGTAGGTACATCCATACTCATTCCTTATAAGCACGATGCCTCTGGGTACAAGTAAACAATTCACAAAACAACCTGGATTATTGTGGTGAAATATTAAAGTTTTCTGTATGTGGCCATCTCTGACTGGCTTTGGTGTTCGTTACAATTCACAAAACTGTTCAACAGATTCCTTACGGAGAGGATGCTCCCTAACATCTGAAGGAAGCTACAGTCAAACCAATGCATAAGGCTAGATCAATAACATGTTGCGAAACTATGCACAAGACAGTCTAGCATCACTGGTACAAAGGAGCACGGAAAAAATCTTGAGTAATTTTAACCAAATTCCTAGAAGGCAATCATCTACAGTAAAGCAGTCTGGGTTCAAGGCCAAAGGACCCAATTAAGCCAACTAGATTAAATTCTTAATTTGGGACCAACATGTGGATGAAACTGATTAATTTGAAACAATCTTCATGGTCTCTTAATCCAACCAACAAAGGAGACTGCTAGGGAAACTGAAGGAAGGAGTGAGGAGGCAAAACCTTATTAAGGGTTGGCATAATGGTTAAGGTGTTTACCTCACAGACACAAGGAAAAGAGTTGATTCTCACCTTTGAGAGAAATTAAATAGGCTTGAAATAGCCCACAAGGGTATATAGCCTAGTACTGGCCTATGAACCTATGTAACAATAGTTTGAAATATTTGTATGGTTAAGCATGTTCTTGTGTCTAAGGTCACGGCTAATACTACTGCTACAGTTTAAGGAGAAGGTCTGGTATAATGGTTAAGGTCTTTGTCTCATAGGCACAAGGTACAGGATTTGACTCTGACCTCAGATTATTGGCTAGGCTAAAAATGACCATTCAGGGCAGTTAGCTTAGTACTCACCTATGAGACAAAATTTGAAAATGGCTGAAGGTAAAGTAGAAGGACAGAACATTGAGAATGGTGGTACTAAATGAAAAAGCATTAGAAGACAGAAAGGTATTACAAAAGACAAACTGTTATATGTACACTTCAAGATATTGGTCAGTACAATCCTAAAATGTAAAGGAGAGATTTTTAGTTGCACAAAATCAGCAAACACAATTCTAGAATATGCTCATATATCTAACAGACACAAATTTCAGGAAAAGTTATACAAAGACAGACTAATAAATGGAACTGTTCCCTTTTACATGCAGGCTAACTTGCGAATGCTTCTGTTTGATGTTCATGTCCTATAGCACTTCAAAGTAATGGTATTCCTAAATTTACAGTGCCATGAAAAACTGCAATTCAACAGTAAGCTTTCTGCTCCAACTGGTTATTTGTAATTCCTAGAAGGCAGATGAATCAGTCACTCAGAGACTTGCATGAATATGAAATAAATTACCTAAAGTGTAACAATTGGCAAATTTAAGAAAATAAATTTGTAAAATCATCAGTGTTTATGTATGACTTTTTATGATAAACTGCATCAGTCTTGCTACATACTGCTGAAGGATATATATGTGTGTGCATGGGAGAGCACATGTAAATATAAGTATGAATGCCTACACAGAAACACAGACACACACTATATATACACGTATATACAATTTATTATCATAACCTGGAAATGCACTTGGTCGAGTAGCGGAATGTCGAAAGTACACTTTCAAAGAGGATAAAAATCGAAACTTACCATACCAAAGCTTGAATACCGATGACCAGATGGCACATACATGTCAACGGGCACATTTTCAAAACAGAAAATATGGAACACTCGACTTTACCATGGTTTGAGATGGGGGATGAAATTTTTTTCATTTTCACTATTTAAGTTCGACAATATGATGACTCGACAGAGTGCGTTTCCAAGTTATAACAGTAAACCATATATACTATTGTAAAAATATTGAAGCACAAAATCTTGAAAACCATAATCTTGAGACTATAAAATCGACAGACCAAAAAAACATGAATATTCAAACTTCCTACCAGTATGGACCCAGGAACAAATGCTAACATGAGTACTTCAGGGAAGCAAGTCTGGGGGTTCCATACAACGGCCTTCAGCATTATGATCTTTCAATATTGTGGTCTCAAGATTTTGATTTTCAAGATTTTGTGTTTCAACTTATATATTATATATATATATATATATATATATATATATATATATATACACACACACACACACATACACACACACACACATATAAAGGAGGCAGCATGTGTAAGTTAAAAAAAATATCAATACAGCTTTTATCAGTACACAGTTTATACAACTTCTCCACAAAGGAAATGTACTACATCAGAAGTGGTATGTTCTACTGGGCCAGTCAGAATGCAAAGGTTGATAAAACTGTCCATGCAGCTCAGTCTGGGAAAAGAGGAGCAAACATCACATCTTAACAATGGACTGTGTGAGACAGTGAGAAAGGTACAAACAATTAATTCTAGGATATTACAAAAACCTATAATTTAATTACTTCACCTGCAAAACAATGAATTTGCAATGAAAGACATTTTAGCAGCTAGCAGTTAAAAAATCATGAGGAGTCAGTGAAGAAGAATTAATGGCACTGTGTAAGAAAACAGTCAAAAATGCCAGTGGTTCCCACCATTGTCAATGTGAACAAACAGAAAACCACCTGAAATTATGATGTGCAGGCCTTGTCATAATACGGAAACATATGCTTCACTATGGCAGAAAAAAGAGAATAGACTGAAAAATGAAATCATGCTGTTATAGTAGACCTAATTGTCCATTTAGAGGTATAATAAACTGCAAAACACTATCAAACAAAAGTGATATAGATGGATTAATACTGCTCAAACAACCAAGAAAATAGGAAATGCATATTTTTTAATTTGTAAAGAGCAACTTTGCTTTAATTTAGTGTATCAGTACATAGTAATCCATTGTTCCCATTTTATTTTCCAAATTCCCTTCATATGAAGAATTTTCCTATTTGCTTAATAAGCAAAATTTTACTGAAAATAGTTTTACGTAGCTATTCTCAGTAAAATGATATGTGAGAAAGACAGCAAGGTAATTCAGCCAAGTAATAAAATGACCCCCCCGCCCCAAAAAAAAAAGAAAAGAAAAACTTCAACGTTCTTAAGCATGTAGCTTACATAGATATTCTTGTGCAAAATGGAATCTGGACAACACAGGCAGCTACTTTCTCCAGAAAATATGCTGTGTGATGTTGCTTACTTAAAACTCAAAATAAATAAACACTTAACATTTCGATCTTCACCTGCAGTAAACTGATAATTTCTGCTATTCTTGATCGTTATTTTTGGCAATGGCACACTTTGTGCCTTGCATTTTTATTATAATCTAGCAAAGCTGAATTACTTCACTGGTATATACTTCCCATGGAAATGATACAGTATTAAGTTTCAGAAACTCAGATTTTCTGACACTTCACTTCAAAAGTGATGGCACTTTACCTGTCTGCACATCTATATGCTTTCTACCCTCTACTGCCTCTGGGGTGACAGCCCGAAATTCCTCTTTGGCACGTCTCCTGGCAATCGCTCTTCTACGAGCCTCCAGCTGCCTCTGGATCTCCAGTGGGTCTGGCTGAGCATTCTGAAAGAAAAGAAAATATATCCACAACAAAATATTTTTTTTCTTGTGAAAGTCACTGACAAATAAGCAAGTGCTGTTCATATGATTTTTATGCAAACATCTGACTTATGAAATAATTTTGTTATACAATGTTTGCAAATCTCGGGCTGGATTCCCAGGTATCTTGGGTGTAGGACCACATTCATACATACCCATATGCAGTGCCAGCAGTCACACAAGCACCTTTAGGGAGAGCTCACAGTGTTACTTTGTTAAGGACAGATTTGATTCTCTAGTGAGCATGTGCCTTCATATACCTGTCCCTCCTCTTGGAAGGATAGAATGCAGGTGTGACAGCAGTGCATTCACCAGGGTACCCTGCACATGGAGCTGTTGTACTAGATAGCCTCATGATCATACAGCTCTAACTATTTGTCAAACCTGGTACTGCAGGTAGGCTATTCATCTACAGTACAAAAACTGACATCCACATGGAGCAGCTATGTTCATAGGTGTGTACTAGGCTAATGGCCCTGGAGCCTTTACAAGCCTAGCCCATAAGATTTCCCTGGCATCGTGCCACCCAACCTTAGTTCCTAGTGCCTCTGTCAAGTAGAGCCACTGGAGTGATCCCCACAGTGAATTTTCTATTTCCCATCCACTCATCAAGATTTCTCTTGAAGAGGGTCAGTGAGGTGCTCTGTTTGACATGTATGGGAAGTCTATTCCATAGCATGGGCAGTCTCTGGGTTATGAACCTATCCCTCCAGCATGTTCTGTTGATTGTGGTAATGAGGTTGAGGTCTCTGGAGCTCATGTTCGGAGGGATTGGGATTTATTTAGATATAGCATTTCTAACAGAGCTGGGTCAGACATGGCTTTGTAAGTCAAGAAGAGAGCGTCTCCAAGCAGGCGAAATGAGACAGAGAATAGTTGGAGTTTTCTGAGTCTGTCCATATAGGACAAGTGTTTAAGGCCTAGGATCCTCTTTGTGAGGTACTTTTGTGGATTCTCCAGTTGTTGCAAGTGTCTAGTGAGGTACATACCAAATGGGGCATTGTACTCTATGACTGGCCTAATAAGGGAAGAGTAGAGGGAGATAATGACCTCTTTCTTCCTGGATGCAAAACCCTTAGTAATTTGATGTGCCACATAGAAGGACTTTCTGACCACAGTGGCAACGTGGTGGCCAAAAGAGAGGTTGCTGTCAACCTGTGTTCCCAGATCTCTTATAACACCTTCTGTGTTCAGTGGACTACCATCAATGTGGTAAATTCAAGGGAACCAGGTTTTTCCCAAACGGTATGAAGCAACATTTTTTGGCATTGTGGTTCTGACAGCAACAACCATACGCTCCGCAAGGATGGCATGCAGGGTCAAGCCAACAATGTAAACCACCAACAACCAGCAAAAAACGATAGTGAACATGCAGTAATGAAGAAATAATGATTATTTATTTATAATTCCTTCAAATCCAGACCGGTTTCGGCTATTCAGCCTTTATCAATGAATACAATAAAGTTTTTTTGAATGAAATGAAGCAGCCTGCATTTATACTAGTCTCTGATTACCTGGAAGCAATATTACAGCACCACCCAGTGGCTGGAGTAACAAAGTGCATGTTCCATTCTTGATTAAAGCATATGACCAGTGACATAAAATGCCAGAGGTGTAGATATTAAGTCATATTTTTAAAGATAAAAATCAAAGCTCTGGAAGTAAGCCATTATATGACATACATATTACAAGGTAATAGACCAATACCATAGTCACTATTTGTGAATGCATATCATAGTGTAAAAAAGCAGAAAATATATACCACTAGTATATATATATTTTGAAGGGTGATAACCACAAGTTCAAAAGAACTGAATGATAATGAACCAAGTACTGATCATATAATATATTACAAAATAAGGCAAAAAGAGTATAGTGGCCTCATTCTCAGCTATATTATAGATTATAATAAATTAAAATAATATGCTTGTAGATAATACAAGTTCAACATTGTAATTGTACAATACTCAATGTTTAACGCCAACATACCAGATATGAATACCAAACCATACATATACATATTCGTATCCTGAACAATTTTTTATCATGCTTTATAGAGTATAATATGAGCGTTGGTAGGCCTAACCACCATTGAATGGTTTGTACTAATTCTTGATCTATATGAATGTTTGTTGTTGTAACCATGATTATAGAAATCCTCCAGTTGTGGTGTGAAACACTCACTCATTATCAGATCAGACCTGGGGAATTCAAGGTTTTGGTTGGTAATCAATATTGTTCCTTGTGTTTTGAATATGGTTTCAACCCTGACGGTCGGTAATTCGGGCATTGAAATTTTGTCTGTCAGTGATATAACTGGGCATTCATGTCATTGTATGCGTTTCTGTCATTCATATTTGTTTCTTTTTTATTCCTCATGTCACTGTAGTTGTTCCATCCTTCCATGTGGCCGACTAATCAGGTTTGACTCCTGAGTTTAAATAGCTGAGTTATGTTGGTGATAAATTGCGTACTAACTTGTAAACAGGAGCAGCAGTGACCACATGGAAAAGTACCAATTAGTTTATTTGACGTTGAGGGCCTAGTATTGACCTTAACGTGTCATTCTTTTGGCTAATGACACGTTAAGGTCAATACTAGGCCCTCAATGACAAATGTCATACAGAAGAGGCAAGAATTTGGGAGGGCTATTTTCACATTACAAAAACAGAGAAGGGGGAGGTGCGATATATCATCAGACCACTATCAGTGGTGATAAACTAATTGGTACTTTTCCATGTGGTCACTGCTGCTCCTGTTTACAAGTTAGTAACACTAAAAGAATTCACCAGTGCCAACACCAATCGGGTATTTAAAACCAGGGTGTTTGGTAATTGCAGCAGTACATGGGTTATTTACTTAGCTACCTGCCAATGTAAAGCTTTTTATGTTGGTCAAACCTCTAGGTCTCTTAGAATAAGGATGACAGAACATCGTAGTGACATGAGGAACAAAAAAGAAACAAATGCTTTATACAGACACACGATACAACATCCCAATGCCCAGTTTATGTTCATGATCATTGACAAAATTCAGGAGATAGGAACAACCAACAGGGTTGGCACACCATTTTAAACCACAAGGAACAATATTGGATAACCAACCTTGGATGTTTATTCCCCCCAGGTCTGAATGACCATCTGTGAGTTTCACTGAACACTGGAGGATTTCATAATCATGGTTACAATAACAAACATTCATATAGATCAAGAATTAGTACGAACCATTCAATGGTGGTTAGGCCTACCAACGCTCATATTATACTCTATAAAGCATGATAAAAAATTGTTCAGGATACGAATATGTATATGTATGGTTTGGTACTCGTATCTGGTATGTTGGCGTTAAACATTGAGTATTGTACAATTACACTGTTGAACTTGTATTATCTACAAGCATATTATTTCAATTTATTATAATCTATAATATAGCTGAGAATGAGGCCACTATATTCTTTTTGCCTTATTTTGTAATATATTATATGATCAGTACTTGGGTTCATTATTATTCAGTTCTTTTGAACTTGTGGTTATCACCCTTCAATATATATATATATACTAGTGGTATATATTTTCTGCTTTTTTACACTATGATATGCATTCACAAATAGTGACTATGGTATTGGTCTATTACCTTGTAATATGTATGTCATATAATGGCTTACTTCCAGAGCTTTGATTTTTATCTTTAAAAATATGACTTAATATCTACACCTCTGGCATTTTTATGTCACTGGTCATATGCTTTAATCAAGAATGGAACATGCACTTTGTTACTCCAGCCACTGGGTGGTGCTGTAATATTGCTTCCAGGTAATCAGAGACTAGTATAAATGCAGGCTGCTTCATTTCATTCAAAAAAACTTTATTGCATTCATTGATAAAGGCTGAATAGCCGAAACCGGTCTGGATTTGAAGGAATTATAAATAAATAATCATTATTTCTTCATTACTGCGTGTTCACTATCGTTTTTTGCTGGTCGTTGGTGGTTTACATTGTGGTTCTGACACCAGTCATTGGTCTCATTGAGGCCTTTCTGTAGGATGTCAACATCACTTGGGGAGTTAAAAATAGCTCCCAACGTGCAATCATATGCTAACTTTGTCAGCCAGAGTCCCTTTGTGTTGGCCTGGACTTTAGAGAAGCAGATATCAAACAGGAGAGGACCCAGGACCGAACCCTGTGGGATTCCACTCGTGACTGGTCGGCAGTCTGACTTGGAGTCAGCTACTTTCACACTGTGGGTTCTATCTGTGAGCCAGTTTGCAACCCACCTAGTGATACAGGGGTTGATGCCTCGCTTAGTAAGTTTTTCTATGATTCCTGAGTGGAGAATGGTATCAAAGGCCTTGGCCAGATCAAGGTGGACTGTATGAACCATCTTACTTTCATCCACAGCTCTGGTGACTGACTCAAAGAAGTAGACCAAGTTGAGCAGGCATGACCTACCCTTCACAAAACCAAACTGTGTAGGATCCAGAGTTTGGAGATTCCCTATATCCTTGTTTATTAGGTCCATGATGATGCGTTCCATAGCTTTGCATATCAGACTTGTCAGGCTAATGGGGCGATAGTTCCTGGGGTCTGTAGTTGCTCCTCCTTTGTGGAGAAGGATGACAGTAGCAGTGCGCCATTCGGTAGGGACAAAGCCTGAGGTGAGGCTGTGATTGAACAGGGCACACAGGTGAGGTGCCAGTTCACTCTGTAGTTCATGAGGAACACAGCCAGGGATACTGCCAGGTCCCATAGAAACTGTATTCTTGGCCTTGGACAGTGCTGTTTTAACCTGTGCAGCAGTAATACTGGGTGCCTGGCAATCTACTGGTATTGTGATTGGTCCTTTGGGGGGGGGGGGGATACAGTTAGCACTGAATCGGTCTGCCAGTATATTTGCAATATCCGTTGGCTCGGTATAGGCGGTACCATTGTGCAGTAGCTCAGAGCAAATCTGGGTATTGCCATGGAGATTCTTTACATAACTATAGAAGGCCTTGTGGTTGCCTTTACTATCTGCTGCAATTCTGTTTTCATAGCTAGCTTTACAAGATTTGATGAGAGATCTCAACCTTTTGTTGAGGCTGATAAGGGAGTATTTCCAGTCTTGGGACTTCACCTTATTCCGCATGTCTGTGCACTTCAGTCAGACTAGGTGACCTTGATGAGTAATCTGACAAGTTTGGTATTTGCTTAAAAGAGATAATGAAATTCTATAACTTGTCTGGGTGTAGCAGGACTCCCTTACATTCAATACCTTGGAACTGCAAGGTAATGAACTGGATGACCCCCTCCACAGGACGGTGTCATCCTCAGGGCAGTGTGGACTTTTCAGTTCATATTATATACTGCTGTGGTGGTGCTGCGGTAGCGTTGTCGCCTCACAGTTAGACGCTGCCCGTTCGATTCTCAGTTTAGAGCGTCTTCTGTGTGTCGACATGCGTGAATGGGCGTTCCTTCGTTGAAGGTTGTGTGTTAGGCCTGGCAAGCCAGCACATAAAAATCAACTGCCAATCATTAGCGGACCGGAGTTCCGCTGTGGCGACCCCTAACCGTGAAAAGCCGAAAGGCTTACATTAGTGAAAGCAGGGTGGCACAGGCTGTTCACTCTCATTACTCCTCCATTTTAGAATATTACCCCCTAAATTACTTTTTAGACAAATGCACCACATATCCTATTAAACTAGTGAAATGACACCCTGCTCAAGACACACACTGGTAATTTGAAAGTAAGACTTTGATTGTTCTTGGAGCTCATGAATAGCAGTTGCAAGTAAAATTATAAAAGACTATCTGTAACAATTAATTGACTGCTAAAGACCTCCTGTAAAGGTGCTTTCCCTCCATTGTACTGTTTTTACTACATTATCACAGATAGAAAAATTGCTAATTTATACTATGAAGGTTAGCCAGTAATAAAATAAAGAATTAATTATAAAAAATACAAATACAATCTGCCTTTCACAATCACAGGTCTGCAGCTCTCTAGATTTCTATTTGAACAGACATGAAGACAATAAAAAAGAAACAAATGCATAAAAATAAATACAAATGAATTTATGTAAAATAGTTAAGCATTTAATTATTGTGCTTGTTATTTAGTGTCAGAATTTTCAGCCAGGCTTAACATACTCAGCCTTATGCATTTCTTGAATTTTAGTGCACAGAGCATCCACATTACTTTACAAAATCTTGGAAAAGACAGACTTGTTAAGAACCTTTCTGATGTCAGGCAGGTGTTTAAAGTACAACTGAGTAAATTAAACTTACCATAACAATAAATGTTCGAATAATCACAGCTGCAGTAGCCTTATCTATATGGGTTATATGTAACAGGTGGACAGCGTTCAAAGCTTCAAGAACGACACTTCCATGCACCCAAACCAGTACTAAGCTTCAGCTGAGCTGAAGAAATAGTGGTTTGGGTGGCAAGATCTTCAGAGTTTTCATGCCAACTGAGAGAAGGAGGAAGTACAGAGCCCTGATAGGAAAGTTAAAAGAGAAGACCTCACCCTGATACAAAAACATACAAAACAAATGGGAAGGAGGGAGGAAGCAGCTACTATAGAAGTTATCACTCAAACATCTATACTCATGGTAAGCTTATTCACTCAACTATACTATTTTCATCATGATCACTTCTTCAGCAGCCTTAACTATATGGGTAGACTACCATAGTTTATACTGACTAAGACGATGAAGGTGAGGGTCCAGGAGCCCCTGGAGAATGATCCAAGCAAAGACTGTCATAAACCTGGAGAAGGAATCCAGTTTGTAGTGCTAGGTAAAGGCATGTACAAAGGTCCAAGTTACTGCTTCCGGAATATTTCTAGAATCCAACCTTTTCCAAAAAGCCACAGATTAACCTAAAACCCTGGTAAAATGAGCCTAGATCCTGCGTGGAACTGCCTTATTATGGTGGGTATAACACTAAGTAATACACAAGACAACCATTTGGAAATGTTATGTTTTGTCGCAGGGTGATCATTCTTACCTTCACAAGAAATTAACTGATCATAGTCACAAAGAGATTTAGCTGTGGCCAGATAACTCTTGAATTGTCTGAGGACATCTAAGGTGCAGAGTATCTTTTCTCCCTCATTTATCAGTTCTGCAAAGACCTGGAGATGGATCATCTGGGTCAAAGTTAACTTGGAAACCACGCTAAGCAAAAATAAAGGATTAGAGCTTAAATCAACTCAAACATTGTGGAAAATGAGGTATGGTTGACCTACCTTAAGAGCTTGCAACTCGTGTTCTCTTGGTGCAAAAATCAAAGCAATCAGCAATATTGTTTTCAATGTTAACTACCCCAAATCAGCTTAGTGAGCTGGTTCAAATGGTGGAAGAGTTAATTTTTTCCAAGACAAAATTAAGATCCCAAGGAGGAGCTAACTGTTTTCTAGGAGGCTTGGTATGTAACAATCCTTTCAAAAACATTTTACCTGGGCTTGCAGTTAAAGAAAGGGATAGAACCAGAGAAACACTATCCTAAAAAGAGTCCTTGTTCTTGTCTTGGCACCAATTAGAAAATATTTTCCATTAACTAATTATGATTTTCATGTAAAACTTTTTCTTGCTTCCTTTAATACCTGCAGCACAACCTCAGAAAATAGGTGCCTAAAAAAAAGGTATTAAATCTCTTATCATCCAGGTAGTCAGTTGTAATTATTTGGAGTAGGGATGCAACAACCCCTTCCCCTGCATCTTGTATGAGTAGGTCTAGTTGCTGAGGAAGCTTGGGGTAATTGCCCCTAGCAATTTCTAATAGAAGGGAGAACCACTATTGCCTGGGCCAGAAGGGAGTCATCAAAATGATCTTTGAGAGGCCTTCTGAAACATCAGAAAGACCCTGGATATTAGTGCAAAACTTGGAAAAGCATACAGAAACATTTCTGTTCATGGAAAATTAAATGTATCCATCTTTTAGACTTTTGTGCATGGAGTCCAGGAGCAGAATTTTGCCAACTGATTGTTTTGAGTGGAACAAATAGACTTATTTGAGGTGTTTCCCACAGTGGGATCAATTTTTGGAAGACACCCTGATTCAGATTCCATTTGTGAGGATTTGTCTTGGTCCTGCTCAGCTTGTCTGCTACACAGTGTTTCTTTCACAGTACGTAAGATGCCTGTAGACTGAGACTGTGTTGAAAAGGTATATCCCGATATACCATCGGCAGTACTGGTTCTCCTTGCTTTTTTATGCATCACATTACTGAGGTGTTGTCTGTAAAGACTTGCAGAGGTCCTGGAATAGTTAAGAGATGACAGCTTTTACTTTATAAGAGATATATTTTTATATTTGATATTTGTGTGTTTTGGTCTGTTTTTTTTTTTCCAAAGACTCCGAACATTTATTCATATAGACACTGCTCCCCAAACAAAGTCTGAAGCATCTGTTGTAACTAACTGTGCTAGAACATGAAGGGAGAAGGAGAATTGGGTTTGGAGAAATTTGGCATATGTACTACATCAACCTCCACAAACCCTAAAACTAGAATCTGAATTGTTCAGGGATGTTGATTCTAGGACAATAAGGATTTCAGGTATCAGTGGATTTTTTCCATCTGGAGTCTTGTAAAAGGTATTGTTATCACTGATGCCACGAGACTCAGAATCTTGAGGAACTGCCTTGCTGAGATGGCTGCCAGAGTGGAAAACTAAGGAAAAGACCTAAGCGCAGATCTATTTTTGCCTATGGAAGAAAGATTCTCTGAATGAAGGTGGCCAGGATTCACTCTATGTGAACAATCCTGTGAGGAGGAGTCAGACAAGACTTCTTTTTCATTTGGAATCCCAGTCTGTGCAGGAGATACCTTGCCAAACTGAGAGATTTGTGATACTGAAAAAGACTCTGCAAAGATAGGCAAGTTGTATAAATAATGAAAAATATGAATACATTTCAGTCTGCAGTAGGCTATCACAGGAGCCACACACTTTGTGAATATCTACGGAGCAGTAAACAGACCAAAGGGTAATTCAGAGAACTGATAATGTGATCCACACACAAAAATCACAAGCAGACATTTCCTCACAAGAAGAAATTGGATATAAAACATTCCTCATACTTTCACATTTAATCAGAACAAACCTTAACATATAAGCAAGAAAAATTCAAATGCTGAATGAAGCATATGTTTTTTTTCATATACTTATCAATAATCTTCCCATCCTTATCAGAGGGAACAAGCTTGGAATTAAGTAAGTGCATAGCAGCAGAAAGATTAACTAATAATAATCCTGTTGGATCAGGATTGGGAAGACAGTACAGAAACTTAAAGCACTGAAGAACTTTATATATCCTATCTGCCTTTTCAGGGGCACACTGTCAAGAAAATCGCAGGCAATAACAGACATCCTTCAAAGCTGAGAGAACTAGAGGAACAAGTGCAGTTTCTGGAAATTTCTTCTGTAACAGCTCATAGTATTTTCTGATAGAATGAGAAACCTTGGTGTTCTGAGAAACCTTGGTGTTCGCCTACAAAAAACACTACCACATTCTACAAATAGTTTAAAAGAAACAGACCACCCCATATCTCTCAACCTCTTACAGCAAGAAATCTGGGCAAAGCCACAAATAATGGGGGGGGGGGGGGGCAAAGGCCCAAAAATAAGGACACTTTTTAACTATTGCTCTTACAAGCTTAGAAAGTTGATACAATAACAGGTTTTGCCTTATGAATTTTCTGAAGGATATGAAGTCTGAAACTCAAATGACTGCCATTATTTTCTGACTTCAGTCCTCAGTGATTTGTCAGAAAACCACAAATTTAAGCGAAACAGACCAAAAATATGATGAGGCAAAAATTTGGGCAGTTGAGAGGTATGCCCCCCCTACACACACACACACACACACACACACACACACACACACACACACACACACACAGCTCTCCTCTGAATCTGAATCAGAATTCCAAGGAACAAATCCTGTAATTAGTCCCCGATCCTTCTGTTCAAATTAAGAATCTTGAATCTCTTCAGGAAAGGGGGTATCCCTCTTTCTTTTACCAGAAACTATTTGAAAAGAAGGATCAGTAGCCTCCATTAAACCCTGAGCCGGAACCAGTAAAACACTCATGTCATAAGGAAATTGAGGAGGAGTAGATACATGCTTAGTTTTCTGTTTCTTTTTGACAGGAGAACTGGGAACAACCGTATTAATGGCTGCAGAAGCATCCACAGGGATGGGCACAACATTCTGACAAAACAGGGAAGTCTTCCCCATTCCCTCTCCCAGGACTGTCATATATTGCATCCCTCTCCCAGGACTGTCATATATTGCATCTATACATGGGGGTAGGTAGTAAAGTCTAGAACTATGCCAGCCAGGACAAAGGCATAGTAATTTTTTGTTAAACATACAAGTGTAGGGAAACCAGAGGAGATAAGATGACATCATGTTTAAGAAGAAAAAGAAAGTATAGTTTGCACAGATAAGTTTGGCATCAGAGAGAGACAGCAAGGAGTATTATTTTGAAATATAGCTCTCAAACTGGAATACTCAGTTATGGTCCTAATAACATAACCAGCTTTGGCAATACTTACCACAGGTAATATCTGTTGGGCATAAGTGTTTCCACGCACAACCCTCCTGTCATACATGATATTCCCATAAAATGGTAGTGTTTCATTCCTGAAAAACAATTAATTAAAAAGGTTACTCATTAAAACACTCTGTATTCATAAATTGCAACAAGTGTTCAGGTAATTTTCAGTTTCTTGCAATCAGTGTTGGGGGAAGAACCAAAGAGACCACATTTTCTGGATACTCAAGACTCCTCAGTGTGTAGCTACCCTATCATTTCATTCTGAATACTTTTTCAAAGTATCCCAAGCATTGCATATTCCAAAAACACATTGTTCTAAACCATGTTCTGCTACCTTATGAAGTAATGGACATTTGTAAATACCTACAATTTATCTATTATTGCATTATTTTGTCTGGGTAATGCACCTCATTGACAAAATTGTGTTTTTTTTTCTGAAGTAGTCTTTTCATTTTCAACCAATATCTTCCTCCAACCTCAATCCCAACTTGTCTCTCAACACTTTGTTTCTGCTATTTTGCTAATCACTTCTTCAAATGAAAATATCTCTTTCATGATATCCATTCCCTTCTTTTCTTCAAGCTATCCTCTTGATCACTAATGATGGACTTGACCCCCCCACTATATAGTGTGCACAGCCTATCCCACAAGATACATAGGTTTACATACCTATCTGCCTTCTGTTCACGCAAACATTTCAGCTGGACATACACTGTAAAGTAAGAGAGCATGCAATGCACCCCAACACTCTCCAAGAACATTGCACCACCATGCAGATATCACACGCTAGAAAAGCTGCTAATAGTGGAAGACACAACATTCATACTGATAGCAAAGCTCCACAAGAGTTGAACTGGATGATATGTTCTATATTGTTTTTACTGGTTAAGTGGATAACTAAATTGGTCCAAAGACCAGAAAGTCAGAGGAATGTGTATAAAACATGCATAAAACTTATAAAATAAAGTACACAGATAAGCAATTATTGTAAAATGAAGGCAGTCTAAAGCACAAGCAGAGCATTGCAGGATTAAATTTATCACTTAATTATGCAAGTAGAAGGTCAACTCACATAGAATTAAGTTGAGTCAGAGAATGACTGAAATGAAAGCCATTCAGTTGAAAAAGTAGTGAAAACCACTTTAGATAATCACCAAACAAACCTTATTTTTTTGCCTCCCCTTCAACCCGCATGTGTGGGGAGACCCCCAACTTTTACATACCAACTCCATATCGAGTGTTACACAACAGAAAAGAACAATCTGAAAAATCATTGAAAGTATTTTTCAACAATAATTTTTTTTTACCAAACAACTTTCATTTTAAAGCCATTCAGTAACCTGACAAGAACCTAACCCAGACACACCACGGGTCTATGTTTACTCATTGAAGGTCCTTTCCTTGAACCTCAGATGAGCGAAAACAACAAATCAAATGTTCATTAATCAAATGTTCACTTCAGCGAATGTGTGAGACAGGGAAAGTAACTAGTTGGCCAACATTTCCTTGTCTCACACACCGGAGTATTTCAAACACACCCAGGTGGGCAGCTGCACCCCACACACCCCTCAACTATATATACCAACTCCGTGATTGCACTAATGTGGAGAAAAGGGCAAATTTCTACTTGTAGTGCAATCTTGGAGGTGGTATATATAGTTAGGGGGGTGTGGTGGGCACAGCCTCCCATCTGGGTGGGTTTAAAATACTATGATGTGTGAGATGGGGAATTGTTAGCCAACTAGTTACTTTCCCCATCTCGCACATTCACTGAAGTGAAAATTTATAGGTTCATAGATTAGCACTAAGCTAACTACCCTTGCGAGCCATTTTAAGCCTAGCCAATTGTTCCTTGTGAGACTCAAACCCTGCACCTTGTGTTTGTAAGGCAAACACCTTAACCATTATGCCGCCCTCCCAACCCATGATGTTTGATTAATGTACATTCCATGTCTAGTGTTCACTCATCAAGGTTCAAGGAAAGAACCTTCAAGGAGTAAACATAGACCCACAGACCACATATTCATAAAGATTATGTGCAGTCCTTTAAAAAGGTTGTGTGTGATAGTGCATACTTGTAGTCTTGACAGCAGTGAGATTTATAATGAACACTACTACTGTCACAAATTCATTTCTTAACCCACAGCAATACCACATCAGAGAAGTGTCACACAAGGGGAATGGTATTACAAGGGGAATGGTATTTCTCTCTCAATGCCTTTATCTGAAGTCAGTACATCCAAGGGTTTCCAAGAAAAATGAGAATATTATCCATTTTGTTAGGAGCCAACTTGATTAAAGTACAGCTATGTAAGCTGCACTTAACTGTAACAGTAGATGTTCAAATTCCTGACTGTCCACTGTGTCAGAACAATTAGGCTGGAATGGAATACTTTACATTATAAGCAATGTATTTGTCTGTGTTTGAGAATAAGCTGACTCAACACTTATTTGTCCCCTTTTTCAAATCCTATTGTTCTAGGTTACAGTCCAGACAAAATTAAAATAGCTAACATGTACAAAGTTGAATTTTGTACAAAAATAGAATTTCGTAGCACATAAGGCATACTGGTTAAAGTGTTTACCTCATAAACAATAAGTACAAGGTTTGATTCTTCCAGGGAAATTTGGCTAGGCTTAAACTGGCCCACAAGGGCAGCTAGCCTAGTACTTACCTATGAACTCCTATAAGAAATAAATGATTAACTTAATTTCTAGTAAGCATCAAGCAATAAAACTCAACTTGCTGTACAGCATGAAAGTCAAAAAAATATCAACTTACATATGGTAGTTTCTGGCAGTATGGTAAAGCATACAACATACCAAGTGTCAGACAAAAGGGTCCAGTCTAAAAGTCTGTAATTCTGTAGTTCTGGATTCTCTGTCCACTCTGTCTTTGGAGAGAGCCACAAAACAGTTGATACTTACTTGCACTTGGATGCTGACTCCTCTTGCAAGCTAAAGTCCAGTTCAGTTGTAGAGAACCCTGGTTAAATGCCCCTACTTGGTACGCTCAACTTTCCCTCACTGAGAAAGGACCTACCTTTTTGGATTTGCCATTCCCAGAATAGGCAAGATGCAATATCACAGTCCTGGATTCCTTTTCCAGAATGTAGAAAGCTATATCAATCCTTCAGCAGGGGCCTTTATGTGTCTGTTTGTAAACAGCAGTCAAGTATGACTAAAGCAAAAAGACTAATTTCTCAAAGTCTGAAGTCTCTGGCTGACTGCTCCAAATTCTGACTGAGCAGAATGTCTCAAGAGTGAATGACCCAAAATGACTGACTCAGAAATGACTACCTCAAAATGACTGATTGTGTTCAGTTCTACTGCAGTAAATGTCTTTAAAGGACAGAGAGTTTTGGAATTTCTTTGTTCTGTCTCTGCAGGTGATGACATCCACCCTTTGCCTTAGCTGTTTAACTTACCACAGTACATTAACTCTTTGATTAACAACACATCTTGAAAGAGGAAGGAATTGCAGAGATTCCTCTAATTAAATCCTGTGAGGTTTTTAAATCCTTTCCAATCTCTTGACACCTTAATATCCAAGAAGCAGAATGGTATACAATTTCATGTATCATCTCAGTGGTGTTATGTCGTTATGGTACCTTTTTGATTATGCAGAAGATAGGATACTTAATTTAGATGTTGGGCAAATGTTTAGCAGATGGGGCCCTGTGTTTCAAACTCATACTGCGTATTTGTTTCAGAACATTCCTGAGGCCTCTTTGCAAGGAAAATAAGAAGTTATGTACCTACCATAAAGTTCCATGTTAGTTGTCTTCATCTCGCTTTCTTTCTTGCTGTTTGGGATCGGAGCCGATCTTCGGCTCCGACTCGGCCATCTTCAATAGCTCGAGGCTACCCCTTATTCCATAATGCCTAACGATAGCTACCCAGATCTCATTTGAAATAGCTAAACCAGACATAATAAGAGCGAAACCAGTTATCAAAAAACTGGTTGTTCCATGCATTCTAATATCTAGAATAGGTTAGGAAAACCTGGCCAGAAGAATAAACAATAAAAAAATACTCAGCCAGTGGAAAAAAAAAAAAGGAACTCCTCTCAATCCACTAGGATGGGGGACAGAGGGAGGGACGCAAGAAAGAAGGCGAGATGAAGACAACTAACATGGAACATTATGGTAGGCACATAACTTCTTAATGTTAAGTTGTCTATCTCGCCTTCATTCTTGCTGTTTGGGACAGCGTCCCTAGCAAAGGTAAAAAAGAGTGCAAACTAGCGAAGAAGCGGGTAAACTTGATTGAAATTAAAACACTCTTCCTTTATTAAAAACACTTCAGTTAAGATAACACAGCGTCCCTAGCACCTAACACCCTGGGTGGCTCAGTGGAACAGACTCTTCAGAACAGTGGAACCAAAGTCAGCTCTGCTCCGGGAGACCATATCCACCTTGTAATGAGAAATAAAGGTATGAGGGTTTGCTCACGTGGCAGCTGCACAGATGGAATCCATGGGCAACCTAGACTGAAAGGCTATGGAGGTGGCTAACGCCCTAGTAGAATGACCTTTCGGTTTAATTGGTAACTCTTTGTTCCTTAACTGATAAATAAAAGTAATAGTGTGGGACAACCATCTGGATAAGGTCACCTTGGAAACTGGGAGACCTTGTTTGTTTAAGGCATAAGAAAGGAGTAATTGGTCTGACTTTCTTATTTCTTTAGTTCTGTGCAGGTAAACGCAATTGTCTATGAACGTCCAGTTGGTGAAGTTTGTACTCTGCCTTGTTGCTATGATTTGGGAAGAACACAGGGAGATCTACAGATTGGTTTAAATTATTTTCTGAGCAGACTTTAGGAAGAAACAAAGGATTAGTCCTCAGAGCAACTCTGTCCTTGTGAAACACCAGGTAGGGAGGATGAACACATAGTGCCAGGAGTTCTGAGACATGCCTAGCTGAAGTGATAGCTACCAGAAAGAGTGTCTTCCACAAACTTGATGGAGCAGGAAGCTGCTGGTTCAAAAGGGGGCAGAATTAAAGAAGTTAGAACTAAATTAAGGTCCCAAGGGGGAGGAGGATCTCTCACTGGAAGTCTAAGAAGAGATGTTCCTTTCAAAAAAGCTTTACAGAGCTTATGAGACATAATGTTAGAATTTGACAAACCAATATGAAAATTAGAAATGGCCGCTAATTTACCCTAATCATAATCATAGCGGAAGTGGCCCCAGAGTGAAACAGTTGTGCCAGGAATTCCACAATTCCGTGGACTGGGACTGGGACTGAGAAGGGATCCACATTCCTAGACCCCGCCCAACAAGAAAAATGCTTCCGTTTGGTAGCATAAGTTTTTCTCGTTGTAGACTTATGAGAGGAGACGATAATCTCACGTACTGCTGGGGAAATGCTGGGAAGCCTGGCTAAGGTTGGAAGTGGAGCAACCAAGCTGTGAGCTGGAGAGTTTGGAGGGATTGATGCAACCGCCTGATTGATGAATCATGAGATCTGGAATTGAGTCCAGAGTCCAGGGTTGATCGAGAAGTTAATGGTGCAGGAACAGGAACCATATCTGTCAAGGCCAGTAGGGGGCAACGAGGATCATTTTGCAACCCAACGATTTTGCTTTCTGTATGAGTTTCGGTATCAGGGGAAATGGAGGAAAAGCATAAAGAAGTCCCTGAGGCCAATCATGGACTACAGCATCTCTGGGTATGTGACCTGGAAGCGGAAGAAGGGAGAAGTAGTTGCTGCATTTGCTGTTGAAGGGGGTGGGAAAAAGATCACAGCAAGGCTGTCCCCATTTGCGGAAAATAAGTTCCGCAACTTCCTGATTCAGAGACCACTCGTGAGGCATGAGGATAGCTCTGCTGAGCCAGTCCGCTATGACGCTGGATCTCCCAGGGATGTGCAATGCAATCAGAAAACGTTGGGAAGAAATCGTCCACTGCCAAAGTCTGAGTGCTTCTCGACACAGGGGGTAGGATCTGGTTCCACCCTGCTTGCTGATGTACCACACCACTGACATGTTGTCTGTTTGAATTGCAATGGTCCTGAAAGGAAGAGAGTCTTGAAGAGCTTGCAACGCTAGGAGCATGGCTCTCATTTCTAGGACATTTATATGCAGATGGTACTCGTGAGGTTGCCAAGTGCCTTGGACTGTCCTGCCCAGATAATGCCCCCCCCCCTATCAGGGAGGTGTCTGTCGTCACTGTGGCTACCGGAGGGGGTTGTATGAAAGGTCTTCCCTGAGTAACTAATGGGGAGACCATCCACCAAGAAAGGTGTCTTTTGCATGCCTCTGTGATCAGGATCATGTGAGACATGAGTAGCTCTTGGAAGGACCAGTGTGTGAAAAGAAGCCACTGAAGAATTCTCATGTGGAAGCGCGCTAGTGGGATTAGAAGAATGGCAGCTGCCATGGAGCCCAGAGTTTGAAGGACATACCTGACTTGGATCCTTTTGCTCTGCATTAGAATTTGCACTTGTTGGCGAATTGTGGACACTCTTTCTAGTGGTAACCTTGCAAACATCCCATCTGCGAACTCTGTTAGCCAAAGACATTCTGTGTTCGCCTGTACTTCAGAGACGTAGATACCAAACAGGAGAGGACCTAGGAATGAACCCTGTGGTACACCACTTGTCACTGGTCTGAGGTTGGATTTAGAGTCTGCTACTTTCACAGTGTAGGTTTGGTCAGTGAGCCAGTTGGCAACCCATCTTGTGACATAGGGATTTATACCTAGTTTAGTGAGTTTGTCTATAATTCCAGAGTGGGGGATGGTGTTGAAAGCCTTGGCGAGATCTAGATAGGCTGTGTGTACCACCTTTCCCTCATCTACAGCTTTGGTGACCGCTTCAAAGAAGTCTATCAGGTTTAGGAGACATGATCTGCCTTTTACAAACCCGAACTAGGTAGGGTCCAGATTTTGGATATTACCAATGTCATTGTTTATAAGTTCTATGATGATTCGCTCCATAGCCTTGCAGACCAGGCTCATCAGGCTAATGGGGGCGGTAGTTCCCAGGGTCCGTGGTGGCTCCCCCTTTGTAGAGTGGGATAACTGTTGCTGTGCGCCAGTCAGTGGGCACAAAGCCTGAGGTGAGGCTATGATTGAACATGGTACTTAGGTGGGGTGCCAGTTGGTTCTGTAGTTCATGTAGAATGCAGCATGGGATGTTGTCAGGTCCCATGGATGCTGTGTTCTTGGCTTTGGAGAGTGTGTTTTTTACCTGTGCAGCCGTGATTACAGGTACTTTGCATTCTTCCGGTATAGAGATGGACCCTTTAGGGGATGAGAGAGGGGTAAAGTTAGCACTGAACCTATCTGCCGGGATATTGGCAATATCAGTTGGTTCTGTATATTTAGTGCCATTGTGCTGTAACTCAGAGCAGATCTGAGTGTTGTCATTGAGATTCTTGACATAGCTATAGAATGCTTTGTGGTTGTCTTTAGAATCAGTGGCGATTTTGTTTTTGTAACTAGCTTTGGAGGATTTTATGAGGGATCTCAGCTTATTATTGAGGCTGACCACGGAGTTCCTCCAGTCATGAGATTTTACTCTTTTTTTGCAACAGTTTCTTTCTTCTGTTGTAGAGTTTGTTTATAGCAGGGGACCACCAGATTGGCTTCCTTTTTTGGAGGATAGCATCTTGGTTCTGTTAGGGATTGTACGATCCATGCAGTCATGTAAATGCTTATAACCTGCAATTGTACAGGATTCAGCAGTCGTATCTCTATTGTCCATCAGCATGGGTGTCGTGAAGTTTGCCACTTCTGTCTTAAGAAGCGTGAAGTTGGCTTTAGAGAAATTTGTTACGTTCTTTGAATATATTGTTTTGTAATGAATGGGAATTTGTTAGATACGTCCCCTTCTTCCAAGGCCAGTGCTGGTGAACTAGATGAGCAGAAACTGTGTACAAGTTATTTAACTATAATAATTTTTTGTTTTAGAACAAAGTTGCAATTAATCATACTGGCTACAAAGCAGAAAGTAATTTTGATTAATTGCATTTGTATGCCCCCCCCCACACACACACACACACACATAACGTCTTTAAAATGAGCTAGATTATTAGCTTTACAGGTGACAGAATGTGTCCATCCTAATTTGAAATTGTACATTACACTCTGCTTGATTGTACATTGCACTATGCTTGTTCACTAGACTGTATACACACAGTTTTCTCTATGTAATTAGTCTGAACTACTCTGTTATTGCTTATATTTCTGTATTTTTGTAGAAGAATTGTTGGCGTTATTGTGGTTGAGGGCCTCACCAGTTCGTTTCGCACAGAAGTGGGCATGTCGCAAATTGAGTGACAACCCGGTCTGTATATTACTTGGGGTTTTCGACAACTGGCAATAAATTCTATATTTCTTAACATTTTAGGTCGATTAAACTCGCCATCCCGGTTGCTGCACCTGGTAATTTCTGTGTTTCTCATAGCGTGAGTGTTTAAAGGAGACTTTGTTCTGTGATTCACTATATCCTATGAACATTGTGTTATGCTGCGATTGTCAAGTTTGCGTTGTTGTGCATAAGTTGCATCTCCTTAAAGGGCTGCGTTTATTAGATATTATTACCAAAGGTGTAACTGAATCTGCCTTATCAAATGTTTATCATAACATAACGGTTTTTACTATTTCTGGCTCGCACTTTCTGCAACATTGGTTTATTACCTGGATTAGAGCAGCGTCTTTGCAGTATGCACGTTTCTTTTCCAAAAGGTAATTTCCACCTTGGCACTATAACAACTACCTTTCTGGCAAATTTTTGACACTTTATTATTAGCATTTGTATAAGTATGTCTCAAGATCTGTGATTTATGTTTTCTACAGAGCTGTATGTTGCTGTGAGTTACCTGTCAGATCTAAGGCAAACATATTTCAGATGAGTACTCCGTTGAAAATGGTCACTTTCTGGTCCCCTCCAGACCAGTTGGACCATTCCGGTAAAGAAATACCAAATAAATAATGAGATTTTGGCGACTGTTTGACTATTAAAAGCACTGTGACAACCTTAGTTTAAATAAGAAGCTATTACTTTGTATCAAATACATAATTTAGCAGTTGGCAGTCCTCTAAGAAACTGAAATACCCAAGGTCGAGAAAGTGTTTTTGTTTAAATGTTCACGCATACCGGTAATTTACTTCAGTTTACTGTTATATTTACTGTCATTTTACAATATCAGTGCACTTTTTCTTCAGTTGTACATTCGGAGGGAATGCATATTCATGAATGACATATCACGAGGGTGGGTTTTGGGCGTGGCTTGCTACTGCGCATCTGGTGAGGCCCTCAACTACAATATCACCGAATTGTTTTGTCTTTCACATGGGCTGAGTCTGAAAACGGTCACTACTGATCAGTGCATTACGCCAGTAAACAAACAAATAAAAAATAAACAAACAAAACTGTTCTCCCTAACTTTTAAGGCAACTGTTACTTGTAGTGATCAAGGGTCGTCTTCTGCGTGTAACAAAGTTACTAGATATTCTGTTTGGAAAGTCAATATTCAGACTCATGTAAATTGGCTCCCCATCTTCACAAATGATCCATCCCTGGAGGATATTTACCGTAGCTGGGGAGTTGGGAGTACAGCACCTCACAACACTAAGGTCAGACCTAACAAGATTTGAGAAATGCAGGAGCCATTCAAAAAGGGGAAGTAAGCAAACAATTTACACCCAAGTATTACAAGTTAAGACGTTTCCCTTATTAAAGTTTTATAGAAAGCATGTAATGAACAAAAATAATATATAAACTCCACTTCAGACAGTATTCCAGGAACTACAAACAAATTACTCTTATTTTTCATTATATATAGATCTCCAGAACAAAAATGTCTACCGTGGCTCTCAATGAATCGGGGACAAATGAAACCGAGACAAATTCAGAAATAAACAGGGACATTTCAAATATTAGTACAATGAACTTGAGACTGGCAGATTAAGAGAATATGAATTAATATATATTTCTGAAATAAAAGAACCCTATAACTCAAATTATTGAAATTATTTAAGGATAATACAATTGTTTATCCAATAATCACCACTTTGATGGGGGATTAAGAGCGACAAAGCTAAACACTGAGTGAAAATATGGGAAATTTGAGAGGTATATTGTCCACAAATTCTTGCAAAACTGCTTCAGTTTAACTAAAGATCAAAACTTTAAGAAACGCAAAAGTGACGCAAGGTTTCAGTCTCCGAAAAAGGCAAAAATATTTCCTAATTCCCAAGTTCCTAATCAACACACATCCACACAAGTCTTGGAAAACCTTGGCATATTGTAAATCTAGACAACTAACGTTATGATCATCAATATCGGACCTGTAGACTTATTTGAAAAAAATAACGCAGTACAATCATTATACCAGATACTGCATGCTCATAATTATTTGTTACACTGGGCTGACACTAAAATATTTCCACAATTCTTTACTTACTGCTGCACTTGCTCTGCATCTCTATACTTTTGTCGGTTCTGCAACGCTCTTGGCCGGCTAGAGAAAGTGTAGGTACTACTCACTGCCTCTTTCTGCGGCTGCAAAACTGCTGCCATTACCTGAAAAGAAAACAGTTCCAAAAATGTTAAATTAAATTACATAAATTAGCCAGCCCAATAACACTTTTTTATTTATTTACTCAACGTTTTGTGTATGTTAGGATGACACTTTTTACCTTGCCTACCTACTGTATCTAATGTAAACAATGCTATCGCCAACCGTTCCCTCTGCTGACGTCATTTCCGATTATTCTCAAGTCGCTGAAAAAATATTTAACGGGTGTGAATGCAGTTTATTCCTTGTTGGTAACGTTGCTTTTGAACTGCTTGAATATTTCAAAAAGTTATGTTATTTTGATGTGTCACAAAAGTGCAGCAGGGTTGATTTCATTTTGGCATTTTTTGGTCTTGAACACTTGTGACAATTAGCGGCGAAATTGTAGTGTATTAACCCACCACCGAGTTCGCGCAGGAATGGGCGTGCCCGCCGTGATTGACATGCCTGAGGGCGGGGATTAACAACGGCAATGTGCCGTGATTGACACGCAATGCAAATATAACGGTAAATTCGTTTGTTGGGATTTGGTAGCGCTATAGAGTACCGATCGCCGCTACAGTTTGGTGATTGAAGCGTAGGAGTAGTGGGTCGCCTGTCAAAACACCGACTTATTGTTGTGAGTAATCTGGTGAAGTAGATGCGGAATTTTGATCTACTTGAAAGACTTTCTTGCATATCGCTCAACTGTCCAGGTTTTCTAAGAATGTCCAGATTTCTGCCTAATTTTTGCTCTGTTCCTAATAAAATTTGTGATTTTCCCTGTATTTGGGCATTTGTCCCTTCCATTAACTTAAGCTTTTCCAGATTTGTCCCTTCCATTAACTTAAGCTTTCTCCGGATTTATTGCAGTGACAGGTTGAGAGCTATGCTTATTTGTGAGGATCTTAAGTAGCAGTTCCTTAATATTTTATCCCACACGAGTCCTCAGTTCTCTGTGATATAACCCAATTACATTAATTCGGGCATCTGGAGAAATTTGGCTGGACTTAAAATGCCCATGTGTGTCCTGTGTATGCCCCTTGTTATATCTGTAACTAGCAAACCAAACCTGGAACACACAGAATAGATCTTGGCATGTCAAGTACTCCTATATAGTAAAGGTTGTGAATTTAAGTTGTCGTTAAAGTAATATATTAGCTCTGCTGCACTCCAATCAGCTGAAGTGGCTTCCATGAGAATACTTTAGTTCAACCAGTGTTGGCAGCAGTCAGACTGCTACTGAAGTATTTTGTTTATCAGTTCAGTCAACAAACTTCATTCCTTTACTTGGCTGTTTTTTAAACCTTGCCACCCCTTTCCTATGTTACTTGTGGTTGTTAGGTTCAAGCTCAAACAGTGGATCAGGATGTTGTGTGTGTCTGTTTTTTAGCCTAAGTTCACGAAATAAAGAAATAGGCACATGCTAAATGTATGTGTTTTCTTGTTAACTGGACAAACAGTACATGCCTTTGGACTTTTGCTGAAATAAAAAAAAATGATTTGATTTCACAGCAATCGCATCTTTTTGTGCACTCGAATCTTTTTGTGCAATTAACTTGTGTTTCGCATATCGCAAATATTACCTTGTGTTATGGTGGCATCTTTCAATCAAACGGTGGGCGGTGCAGTCAAAATGCTCGCAGGCGGGTTTGGGCGGGGCTTGCTACTGCACATCTGGTGGGCTAATACACTTCAATTTCGCCCAATTAGCATTCATATATCTGACTGTTCCAGTTCAGAGAAGTCAGATTTGTTTAAATATTTTTGGTCTGTCCATTTTAATATGGAGATTTTGAAAGAAAAGGTTGTGGTTTACATTTAATAGAAAGCAAATTTGTTGTATTTCATAAAAATGGATGTTGATTCGGCGAAATTGAAGTGTATTAACCCACCTCCTAGTTTGCGCAGGAATGGGCGTGCCCGCCGTGATTGACTTGCCGGAGGGCAGGTATTAACAACGGAAATGTGCCATGATTAACATGCAATGCACATGTCAAATAAGTGCAAAGAATAGTAAATATGTAAAGGGTGGCCACGGTGGTGCAGTGGTTAGCGTTGCCACCTCACAGCAAGAGGCTCTCCGGTTCGATTCTCGGCTGGGGTGCCTTCTGTGTGGATCTGCATGTCCTCCCTGTCATCACGTGGTCTTTCTCTGGGTGTTCCGGTTTCCTCCCACATCCAAAAGAAATGCTGTAGGTGGACTGGACACTCTAAATTGGCCCTAGGTGTGAGTGTGCGTGTCTCGACACTGTAAAACCTCCACTGCCAATCATAAGCTGACAGGTGATCCACTGTGGCAACCCCTAACCGAGAAAAGCCGGAAGAAGAATAGTAAATATGTAAATAGTAAATGGTAAACAGGTCAAATAAGCACAAGTAATATAGGATGCTTTTCTTAAAATGTTTTCATTCCTTTTAGTCAAAAACGCCAGACTATATGTTTCGCTTTGTGCATCTGGTCTGAAAAAATAGTTACTGAACTGGCTGAACATCTCACAGTTGTCTTTTAATTTATTTACTTGTTTTATTAATTTAGTTTAAACTGGAACAAATGCAGGCAGATGATGGTAGACAGATGGATATCAGTACAGCAGTCTACAGGGAGATAAGACTGCGGTTGTGTGTGGGAGCAGGGCCAGTTGTTTACTCGTACAACTGTTTTTCTCAGAAACTAGAAGAAAGATCTTTTTTCTGAATTGTTCAGTTTCTTGGCTTAAGATGATAACGAGTGTTCTCTACTCATCTGCAAGGAATATTGAGCGTCCTATGTTCTTCTTCTTTGACCTGTTTACCATTTAAT
Source organism: Protopterus annectens (assembly GCF_019279795.1). Classification (NCBI taxonomy): domain Eukaryota; kingdom Metazoa; phylum Chordata; order Ceratodontiformes; family Protopteridae; genus Protopterus; species Protopterus annectens. Next base: position 934,985,070 of record NC_056747.1, on the reverse strand, counting down.
ACTAATACTTAAATAAGGCGACCCCTAACCGAGAAAAGCCGAAAAGACAAACAACTTAGTAATCAAATACTATAATGTTTAACAGGCACACTCATTATGGTGCCCAGTTATCTAGACGAGTATATGTGGAGCTCGAAGTACGGACATGACTTTGACACTTTGTTTCTGAACTTTTTGTGCCATATCAAAGAGTACCAGGAAGCTCAAGCAGTGGCTCTGGATGAAGGCTCTGACAAGGAAAACGAACTGCCTTGACTGTATACTTAATAATGTGGGTGTCTGTTTTTAGCCTAAGTTCACATGCACATGTAACTGTACAAACAGTACTTGTCTTTGTACTTTTGCCCTGATTTGCGAAATAAAAAATGCTTTGATTTGACAGCAATCGCATCTGCATTTTTATGTTATAATGTAATCTTTTTTGTGCAATTACCTGTTATTTGCTTATGTTTTAATACGCGTGTAATGCACAAGCTCTGTATTACCTTCTGTTTTAATCAAGCGGTGGGCGTAGTAGTCAACATGCTCCAAGCGGTGGGTGGAGTAGTCAACATGCTCGCAGGCGGGGTTTGGGAGGGGCTTGCTGCTGCGCATCTGGTGGGTTAATACACATCAATTTCGCCGTTGAATCAACTTATCAGGCCAGTAGAATAATATTTTAAATTGTGTCCCGATTACTTCTGGATTTGTCCCTGATTCTGGAAGTAAGAAAATGAGAGCAATGCAGGGTTTATTACACCGTTGCCTACTGTGGCTAACTAGCTGAATTACTTGTGTGCATGAACGTAATCGTTACCTTCTTGAAGAAAAAATTCTCTTCCCCACTTCTACTCTATTCATTCTGATAGGGTACTTTTGGGATTACGTAATAAATTATCAATCTGATGTTGTAAATCTTTAATCTGATGTAAATCTTTTGTTCATACATTACAGATAGGACCTCAGTTCCGTCCTCGGAACTGATACGGCCGTTTCCCAGCTCACGCAAGCCAAAAACTCTCAGCTAAGAACCTACCCACAATGCCACTCTCTTAGATACTCCAGATCTCGTTTGCCGCATTCCTAGTCAGACGTGTTAGCCATCTCTCGCAAAGGTAAGTAGTAATTTGTTGTTTTTATGACAGTTTTTCTTCTAAATTACAAAATTTTTAGTCAAGTTAGCCTTTTCTCACTGTCGCCTATAACCTAGGCCTATTTCCTACCCTTTTTCTTGGTAATTTAATTTTTTACCCTTTTTGTTACTGTCCCGTCTCTCCTGCCTTTGACAGGCCCTTTTACTAGTGGTATTCCTTAACTTAACTTTACTGGTATTTCTTCCTTAATTTTTTCTATAGGATAGCATTGTTTCCTTACCATGTCAAACAAAGCTAAGTTGGGTTTTAAACAGTGTGACAAGTGTGGACGTAAGATGCCTAACTCAGATACACATATCCATTGTGTCTACTGTTTGGGCGTGGATCATATTAAAGCTGATTGTGACATTAGTGATAGTTTTAGTAATCGGACACTAGCAGAACGTAAGAATAAACTTATTTTAAAAGGTTTACTCAAGACACCTTTCTCGGAGGCTCCATCTGGGTCAGAGGTCTCATCCCCTCCTAAGACCAAAAAATATAAGGAAAAACAGAGTCACTCACATCCTGCAGCTCTGTCAGTTATGGAACCGAGTCAGTTCCGTGCTTCACCAGCCCCCTCGGTGCAGACCTCTTCAGCACCAGGATCTGTGTCCCCTCCCATGTGCTGACCATGGTATTCACTCCTATCTCGGTTCCAAACACAGCACCACTGACTTCGGTGCCATCCTTGGCTCCTACATCAGCTCCGATGACTGTTCATGCCTCGGCTTCATTCCCGTCCGTGGTGCCGACAGTTTCCTTGGCTCCATGGGCTCCAGTGACTGTACACACCTCGGCACAATCCCTGTTCACGGTGCCAACAGCTTCTTTGGCTCCATGGGCTCTGATGACTTTACATGCCTTGGCACCATCCCCAGCCATGGTGCCGACAGTTTCTTCGGCTCCAAAATTCGATTACCTGCCAAGGAAAAGATATTCTCCTACTTACGACCATTTCTTGGGGAAGAGGTATAGTCCCTTTTTAGAAAGACCTGATTCCCCTTCTGCAGCCTCTTTTAGATCCACTAGGAGTTTTTCTGAACTAGACCTAGTGTGGGTTGTGGACCAGCTTCTGGTAGCTAGGGAATTGCCCATTCCAACTAGACCTTCCATCCCTCCTGGCTCGGAATCTTTTATCTCATCCTCCCCTGCTTATTCTCCCCCAGCATCCGCTTCAGTACATACTGTCTCTGCTCTGACAGCAGTGCCTCCCCTGTCGGCACTGACCACCCTTACAGCATTGGCTGCAATGGAACTGATGCTTTCTCAGAGCAGTGCTTGGACTGTCCGTACCTTGGTAACTAATCTGGCGCCTATTTTCTCTCTGGCAGCATCTATGTCCACGGTTCCGATGGCTTCCAGTTCTCACGGAACCCCTCAACTGGAGGTGGGCTTGAGTGCGCCTGCTGTACAGGTGACGGAAAGGGTCCTTCACTCCGAAAGCTCACAACCAGCACCTAGGATACCAGTATCAGTAACCTCCCCTAGCATGCACCTCTCCCAACCTGCTATGTCGGGTCCCCGGGCACGGGAGTCACCAGAACACCCTGTGAAGGGAACCCCTTTTCCAAAGTCCTCCTCAGAAGATCCCACAGGAGAGCCACCCCTAAAGAAACGGTGCAAGAGAAAGCACCTTGACCCCCCCTGAGGAATCTATCACAGAAGACACTGATTGTGATAACAGGGAAGGGTCCCCTCGTTCTCCGCCAGACGATGTTTCATCCGGAGACATTCTCAAAATCCTCAAACAGCGGGGGGAATGGAAGTCCTCTAACCCTTCTTCTGAGGAATCAGTGTTTCTGCAGGCCTTCCGTGCCGAGACATCTACTTCCTGGGTGACCCCACCAGCAGATGATCTTGTTAAACTAATTGTGCAGCGTGCCTGGAAGGCCCAGACAATGTAGGATCTGCCCCCTGGAGGCCGAACAAAATTTTATCTACACCTGAAGAACAGCCCCACTGTTCCAAGCAGCTGACAGTTGATTCTATGGTCGTGGCGGCGGCCACCAAGAGGGAACTGGCAGAAGATAGTTCCACTGTCCAGCCTCCAAACAGGGAGTCCCTGACCATGGACAGACTAGGGAAGTGGACCTATGCTTCAGCTATCTTCGCCATTCTGTCACTGAATTATCTGGCACACACTACTCGCCTCCAAAGAGACCTAATTTCTGAAATGTCTTCCTCTTTGGTGGAGGTACTGCCTGATGATGTGCGTGACACTGTTGCCTTACAGCTAGCTACCCTTGAATCCATCTCAAACTCCTCGATGCGTTTGATACCTCACACCACCGAGGGGACAGCTCGAGCTGCCGCATATGATGTTGTCATGAGACGTAATGCTTGGATGCGGTTGTGTGATTTCGCAGACCCCTTTAAATCTTCCTTCATCAACGCACCTGTCAACGAATCTGCACTTTTTGGACCCAAGATACGTAACACACTTGCACGTAGTGAGAAAGAGGGAAAGACCTTTTCTGCTGTGGGCATATGCTTTTCCAACCCCCAGAGGCCCTACTCCAGGAACTAGAAGGGGGGGGAGATATGGTTCAAGAAATCCCAAGGATCCTTTCGTGACACTCGTGGTGAACAATCCCCCCAGGGCAGAGGAAGCAACTCATATGGAAGAAGCCTCTTTTGGGGTAGAGGGGGTCCGCATAACCAGGGAGCCAGAGATTCTTTATCCAGCAGACCCTACCAGTGCTCCTGTGCAGCTGCCCGATTCCATTCCTCTAGAAGCAGTCAGGGGTCGTTTCACTCTGCATCTACCAGCCTGGCATCTTATTAATACCAATGTTTGGGTGCAGATAATAATATCCAGAGGCTACCAAATACCTTTCGACTTAACTCCCAGACCCATCAAACGAATCCCCGATGTACCATCCAATCCGAGAGAATTAGCAGCCTTAGAAATAGAAAAACTGCTAAGAAAAAGAGTCATCCAACCAGTCCCACTAGAACAGATGGGATCCGGGTTTTACTCGAGGTTCTTTTTAGTGCCAAAAAAGACAGGGGACTGGAAACCAATCCTGGATCTTAGCCTACTGAACAGATTTATCAAACCTCAACAATTCCGGATGATCACAGTACAGTCCATTCTTCCCTTCCTAGGTAGGGACAATTGGATGTGCTGTATAGACCTACAGGATGCGTACTACCACATAAAGATGGATCACCACTCCTGGAGGTTTCTCCATTTCTGGCTGGGAGCCAATCACTACCAGTTCAGGGCACTGCCATTCGGTCTCTCAACAGCCCCCTCGAGTGTTCACCAAACGTATGGCAGTTGTGGTAGCCCATCTTCAACTACAAGGATTCCAGGTGTTTCCCTATCTAGACGACTGGCTCCTTACTGCTTCGACCAGGAATCCCCTAGTCCGCAGGCTCTCTTACACTCAAGATCTTGCTCTCTGCTTGGGGATTACAATCAACAAAGACAAATCGTAGATGTCTTCAACAAAGACACTGGAATTTATTGGAGCGGTCTTCAATACAACATCCTGTCAAGCTTCTCTCCCCCCTCACAGGCTTTTGAAAATAAGACACCAAATTCAAGACCTTCTTCCTCACATGTTTGTACCAACACGTCTTGTACTGCAACTCTTGGGCTCCATGGCAGCTGCCATTACTTTAGTACGACTGGCGAGACTGCACATGAGAATCCTGCAGTGGCTCCTTTCAGCACAATGGTCGTTGTTAACCCACCCACTCAACCACATGATATGCCTTACAAACCGTTGCGAGGAGGAAATGCTATGGTGGATGGAGCCACAAAAGAATCTTTGGTGTCGACTGTTCTGTCTTCTCCAACCCATGGCCACGGTGACCACGGACGCTTCACTATTAGGGTGGGGAGGCATTTTCATGGAAATACTGTCCAAGGCACCTGGACGCCCCCCCCCCCCTCGAGGCCAACATGCGCATAAGTGTCCTGGAACTGAGGGCAGTTCTCTTAGCGTTGCAAGCGTTCCATGCATTCCTACCCTCGAGGACCATTGCAATTCAGTCAGACAGCATGTCAGTCGTCTGGTATATCAACAAGCAAGGTGGAACCAGGTCTTACCCCCTGTGTCGGGAAGCCATGAGGATTTGGCACTGGGCGATAGCTTCCAATTGCTTTCTTATAGCAATGCACATTCCCAGCAGTTCCAACCTTATTGCGGACAATCTGAGCAGGAACATTCTGATGCCTCATGAGTGTTCCCTCAACCCTGTAATAGCAGCTCGGATCTTCCAACATTAGGGAAAGCCTTGCTTCCCCTCTGAACTACAAATGCAGGAGCTATTTTGCCATGATCCCCCCTCGGGGGGGAACTACTGAGGGACGCTGTAATGCACGATTGGCCCCAGGGTCTTCTGTATGCCTTTCCCCCCATTTCTCCTCATTCCAAAACTTCTCCAGAAAGCTCAGAGGTTGAAAAGCAAAGTGATCCTCATTGCTCCCTACTGGCCACATCAAGTCTGGTTCACGTTTCTATGGCCTCATCTGAATAACAGCCCATGGATCCTGGATCATTCCCAGGACCTGTTATCCCACCCTTGGGGCAATTGATTCATCTGAACCTGCACAGTCTCAAGCTCACAGTCTGGTTCCTCCACTTCCAATGATTGCCAGGCTGCCTGACAGCCCATCTGTTGTTCATGAAATTCTTCTGGCCTCACACAAGCCTTCCACTAGAAAAGTTTATTCTAGTAAATGGACTAGGTTCTCTATTTGGGCCAAAGACTAGAACTTAGACCCTTTCTGTATGCCTATTCAAAAGATTCTGCAATACCTGACTATTCTTCTGCATGCAGGAGCCTCCGCTTCAACAATTACTGTACATTTAGCAGCTATCGCCAGTTTTCATAATGGTCTTGATAATTCTTCAATTATGTTACACCGCCTATGCAAGACCTTTTTGAAGGGAGTATTACATGTTAAACCTCCGGTCAAGCCTCCATTAGAACCCTGGAACTTAACTCTGGTGCTTCATTCTCTTATAGGCTCTCCCTTTGAGCCCTTTGATTCATGTGATTTGAAAATTTTGTCTTGGAAAACCATACTTCTAGTAGCACTTACCTCAGCAAGAAGAGTATCTGAGCTGCAGGCCTTGAGTGTCAAGAGTCCTTACTTGATCTTCCACATGGATAGGGTGTCCCTTCATACTGACCCTTCCTTCTTGCCCAAAGCCATTTCTATTTTTTCCATTAACCAATCTATTGACCTGCCAGTTTTCTTCCCAAGGCATTCTAATAGAGGGTAGTACCTTTTGCACACCCTTGATGTGCACCGGCAGCTTCGTTATTATTTGGACTGGACTAAATCTTTCAGGAAGACAGACCAATTGTTTGTGGCCTTTGCAGGACCCAGATTGGGTAAACCTGTTTCCAAACTGACTTTATCCTCTTGGCTTAGAAACGTCATTACCTTTATCTACCAACAGAATAAGCTACCCTTACCTTCCAGAATAAAGGCTCATTCTACCAGATCTATGGCTACTTCTGTAGCTTTTCATTCCAGAGCCTCTATGGATGATATATGCACAGCAGCCACTTGGGTAAGACCTCATACCTTCATATCTCATTACAAATTGGATTTGGCCTCCAGGGGACGAGCATCTTTTGGTTATATGGTGCTCAGAAATATCTTTCCTTAGGGCCACCCAGGACTCAAGTAGCTGGAGACTCGGTCCTAACAGTAAGGAATGAATAAAGATTTGCAACATCAGATAAAGAAGTTATGTCTTACCATAATGTTCCACCTGTGTTGTAGATCTTTATTCATTCATTACTTCCTGCCCTCTTTCCCCCTGCCTGGACTCCTGGTGGACTTTAGGAACTCCTGGTTAGGGTATTTGCTCAGACAGAGCCTCCTAATTTTTTCCCTATTACTACATCTTTTATCTAGGGTGGGAAAACTCGATCTGGAGTATCTAGGAGAGGGACATTGTGGGTAGGTTCTTAGCCGAGAGTTTGTGGCTTGCGCAAGCTGGGAAACGGCCGTATCGGTTCCGAGGATGGAACCGAGGTTCTAACAGTAATGAATGAATGAATGAATAAAGATCTACAACACAGATGAAACGTTATGGTAAGACATAACTTCTTTTTCAGTTGTGCTTTCCAAAGTGTGGTGTATCGTTCACACCTAGTCCTTCTAAAAGGTCTGATGTCTTAAATTTAACATAATTTCTGTAGGTAACCAAAAGTGATACGTTGGAAGCAAAAATGGGCGCTTTATTATTTTTCTATTGTGTATATAACTCCAGTAATATACCAATAAAACCCATAACTCTCAACCATACCTTTGTATTTGTTAGCACAAAAGATTTGCCCAAAAATAGGGACACATTTTAACTGTTGTTCTTATAAACTTAGAAAATTGCTAGAATAAAAGTTTTTAATTTTAAAGTGAGTTTTCTGAAAATACGAATTCTGAAACTGAAATGAATGTAATTATTTAATGACTTAAAACCTCAATGATTTGCCAAAAAAATCCCACTCAGCAACAGACTAAAATATGAGGCATAAATCTGGACATTCTGTGAAAAACTGTACAGCTGAGGGGTATGGACCAGTTTTAGCCGGATTAAGAGATAAAATGAGTCAGGATCAGGGACAGTTGAGAGGTATGAAAACTGTACCTCTCAGGTGTCCCTAATTTTGGCTCAGAAATTGCTTTGTCTCAGAGTTTATAAAACTGAGTATTTTTAGAACACGTGGTATATTACAGTAGGAACTAGCAAAATTGCCCCCCCATATTGTTTCAGTGACTCGCACCACCAGTGCTATAGAAGAACATGATTATTCATTGCTAAGACATTAAATAAAGTCCTGGCTGTTATATTGTGGTGTTGTTAAAAGTACTGTGCTCTCTGTATTGAATGAATGTTATATGTATATTTATTTATTTATTGACATTTGATTATAAGGAACGTCTGATTGTGTGGGAGCTCATTTTCAGCAGATGCCCAAGCAGAAAAGCTCCAAAGTATTACCAAATATTTTAAGAAGTATGCATTTTACAGTTTTTAAAATAATTCAAAAACTACAGTTTAAATAATTAAGCCAAATTAGACATAATATGCAAATGTTAGTTAAGAACAGATACAAGTCATATGATAATGATGTAATACTTAGAGAATTTTTTTATCACTTTATAGAGAAATTAAAAGTAATTTAGTATAATGCAAATAGCATTACAAAGTGAGACAAATGCATGTTTATGGCATATTTAGAGGGAAAGCCAGGGGAGAGAAGTTGACAAAAGTAAGGAAGTGAATTAAAAAGGGAGATTAAGGAAATATTATGTATAAATAGGTATTTGTTCACATTTATGGATATAGTGTATCCTGGTTTGAGCAAAAACAGAGAAGGCTTTTGGCTAGGCAGTCTTTCACAATGGTTTTGAAGGAGGGGAGGGAGGGTATTGACCTGATGGATAGAGGTAAAGAGTTCCAGGCCTTAGCAACATGGTATGAGTACAGACAATACCCAGCAGATTTGATAGTTTTGTGGACAGACAAGAGGTTTTAGTTATTGGATCATAATGGCAAACTCAGATCATAGCTGTATAAGATGCTATTTAGTGCTGGACAAGAAGATGGATTCTGAATATTTTTTTTTAGGTGGTAAGAAGCTATAGCATTGTTCAAGTTTTGAGTTTTGTGATGCCTGAAGGTTAGGAAGGCTGGGAGTACCGTAGAGAGAAGATAAGTACTAACAAGTGTAGCTTTAGTTGCGTCAATGAGAATGTTTTTGGCTGTATAAAGCATCCCTAGTTTTTAGTGATTTTTTTAATGCAATTTTGTAATATGCAGGTCAGTACGAAAAAAAAACGTTGTTGCTGCCCAAATGTTATACTGGACACTGATTCCAAAAAGCAAGAAAACCAAGGTAACCACCACGGCTGAATGATCCAGTTCCGTTAAAAGTTAATTTATTAAAGTACTAAACAGTGGATAAGCGCTTTCGCGTAGTGAAATCTACGCTTCATCAGATCCTTAAAAAATACATCAAGGTAACCTCATTTATATATTCATCATATGACAATTGACAATTAATCAATTAAAACAATTAAGACATTTCAATTAAAGACAATAATCAAAATAAATCAAAGTAGCTCTAACAAAACAGTAGCCTACTTCTTAAGAGTATGGGCATCCAACACAGGCTTAATGCATATACTGCTATTGAGCTCAGGGTGCACATGTGCCCAAAGTCTTAAAATCCACCTAGGTTTGTATATATATATATATATATATATATATATATACACACACACAATATATATAAGATATATACAATATATATATATACAATATATATATATATATATATATATATATATATATATATATATATAATATGCAGGTCAAATTAAAATTATCGTCCACTATGTTATTGTTGGTTATGATATAAATACTGCATCATTGGGTCCTGACAATATCCACGGATGCACCCTGAATATCATGAAACATGATTTAGCTAAGCCACCAACAACACTGTTCAACCTCAGCGTCAGCATGGGCTTTGTACCAAAAAAGTGGAGAATGGCATAAGCCATCCCCCTGCACAAGGGAGGACCCTGTACTGATCTGGGCAATTACATTCCCATAAGTGCAACCAACCTCTTATGTAAAGCCATAGAAAGGATTATCATGGAGTTAATCAATAAGGTCAGGCTTACTCAATCTTGTGGAATTTGAAAGAGTCATCAAGGGAAAGGATTAAGGTAAAACACTGCACACTGCCTGCCTCAACCTGGCCAAGGCATTTAACACATTTTTCCCACTAAGGCAGTGGAAACATTAAGTAAACTGCAAACAACCCCCTAAATCACCCGCTGGATTGAGAACTGGCTCACAGATAGAATGCAAGTGATCAAAATAAGTGAAACTACCTCGAAAAAAAAAGGCCATTTAGCAGTGGAGTCCCCCATGGCTCTGTGCTTGGGCCTCTCCTGATTGGTATCGACTTGTCTGAAGTTCAAACTGCTACTAAAGGACTCTGGCTGGTTAAGTTTGAAGATGACTGCAAGTTAGGTGCAGTTAAAAAATTCCCCAGAAACTTGCAGATAGGATTGTCTCAAACAAATTACTGGTGCCAGAATCATAGACTAAAGCTAAATGCCAAAAAAATAATTACAATACTCTTTGGTATAGCAGCTCCCCCAGGGAGCTACCACAATGAGAGTACACACCTAAGAGGTGACCCATTCATTTGAAATTTGAGAATTAAAGTGGATAGCAAGCTAACTTTCATCCTGCATATGTCCACTGTGGTGAGGAAGTCCTGTATTACACAATTAACAAGGAGATTGCTTCTAGGTCCATGGATGTCATTGTCCCCAATCTTTTCATCCCTCATAAGGTTAGTCATTGAGTATAACACCCTTTTTGTATGTAGCTGTCCAGATATAGCCAATCTGTGGGATGTCCACAGAACATCTTACAGAAAGGATACTCATCTTAAACAATTTGCCAAACATGACCATCTTAAAACCATATTGATATACTTGCTCTCTTACAGACTTCTAAGAGGTGACTTGTGTCTGGCATATAAGGCTTCCTTTGACGCCACCTTGATGGAATAACTGCACATCAACAAATAAAGTGGTACTAGAAATACTTGGTCTAGGGATATAAACCTCTTCTACAATATCAACAGAACAGTATTTAGAGTCAGGCATATCTCGCAGAGGATGCCACTGTTCTGGAACACACTCTCCATCCACATAAAACAGAGTTCATCCCTGTCTGTATTCGACAGCAACTTGGATCTATGAATGGGAAGTAGGAAATTTACCCCAGGGCTGCCCCCTACTCTACTAGTGAACAGAAGCGGCTACTAAATGATATATACCATGCTTTGGCACTATATTATTGCAAGTTATTAAATGAATCAAGTCCATGAAGGAACCACCATATGGGTTGGAAAATTTGTCTAGGATTAAAATGGCAAGCATTTTTCTCCTCCAGACAGCCATCAGAGACAACATATTGATTTACAATGTTTGTTTGTGTCTTTCGGCTTTTCCTGGTTAGGGGTCGCCACAGCGGAACTCCGGTCCGCTAATGATTGGCAGTTGGCTTTTACGTACCGGCTTGCCAGGCCTGACGCACAACCTTAAACGAAGGTACGCCCATTCACGCATATCTCCACGCAGAGGATGCTCTAGCTGAGAATCGAACCGGACAGCATTTTACTGTGAGGCGACAATGCTACCGCAGCACCACCACCGCAATATATACAATAATTCTAAAAAGTATACCAGAAGGGTCAAGAAACAGATGCAACAAACAGGCAGGACATTTGTTCACCCATCATCTTTATTGCAACTTCCAACCACTGATTGACCTTATGGCACAAGTCCCCTTTATACCTCTCAACCAGAAAACATTAAAAATTTGTACAAAGGCTCTTGGGTACATCTGCCTAAAATTCTAGACAGCTAATTAGCATGGCTTTTGTGCCTAATACCTTACGTCCTCCTACTCTCAGTAGGATTGTGGGATACCACTGTCCAGAAGCACAAGTTTAAAATGTGTAGAAAAAATATCAAAAGGATGCAAAATATAACCAGAATAATTATGTATACTCCAATTAAGCATAATTCATAGGGATCTCTCTTTCTCTCGCTCACACATACATTGTACATATCTATAGAGACATGTTTACATATCCATAAATTTACATATATAGATAGATACACATATGGGTGTATTCATATACATCGAATACACCCATTGATGATGCACTAAATACTATCTTTGTGTCATAACAGCACACATCAACAAGCAAATACACATGGCAAAAAAACAAACAAATAAAACAGAATTTTTTGCAGGGCCATGCACCCTCTGCTATTAATATCGACTAACTCCGAGATCACATAAACACAGAATAAGGGCATATTTCCCAACCCCAGAATTGTTCAGTCTCAGAAACTGTCAACCAGTTGTTTAGTCAGTCATAAATATATCCAAATATATATTATGGCTTTACTTGTATGAAATAACTTCTTCTCTTTTCTATTGCAAATATGACGGAGGCAAAGCCAGTATGTTACCAGCTGCCATGATTCAAAATACTTTTGTTCTTTTCATACTGTTCACTGTGGCTGCATTAAAAATGAGTTAAGCATATTCAAACTTCTAAATGATTTATTGAAACAAAAAAAGATAGACTTCATGTGATTGCTGAGCTGTTTTGCTCCCCTCATGGCTGTCATCCAAAATCAGTCACATTTGCAGCTCTACTAATGCCAACATGTCTTACATTTGTGATGCTGTAGGACCTCAAGTATGTACTGATGACAGCAAAGTTGGTGAAGGAGAAAATAACTGTAAAACTGTGATTTAAAAGGGATCACTCAGAATTTCACAGAAACCTCCTGTATTAAAACAAAATTCATGACTTTCCACCAAATACAATGCATTCGAAAAGTATGGTCCCCTTACACCGACACCTGCATCTTAAAACTATAAGCACTATATATTGTATCTCCACTTTATATAAAATCAATATAACTTAGGAGCCAGGATTATACTGGACATGCTAATGATCAACTCCTGCATAAATAATCATTATTTATTTATTTTACGTTTGTTTACCAGGAAAGTCCGTCTGGGATAAGACCCATTTTCAGTGCAGGTCCGGGGAGAAAAGCTCCACATATAGAAATTATGCAAAATTTATACAAGAAATTATACAAAATTTATACAATAAATTATACAAAAAATATACAAGACATACAGTACACCAGAAATCACATTCTATACTATTATAGCTGACATTTGTATTATACAATCATTTGATATAATTCCTTATTGTAGTGTAGACATTGTAATTTCTCAAAGTAAGTTGAGGAACGGTTTGTAGGGGGGAAATTGGATAGAAAAAGATGAGATTAGAGATTATCTAGACATGACAGAGAGCACAGATTATGATTACTATGTGAATGCTGACTCTTTTCGTAAAAGATTGAGTTTGCAGTGTTCCAGAGAGTTCTGCTTTTCCTGAGATGGTATGGGGACCAAGCCCCATGGGTGGTGCAGTGGTGCTACAGTTATCATTGTCACGTCACAGCAAGAGGTTCTCCAGCTCAATTCGTGGCTGTGATGCCTTCTGTGTGGAGTCTGCATGTCCTCAATCCATTTGCTTGGGTTTTCTCCGGGTACTTCTGTTTCCTCCCACATTCCAAAGACATGCGTCTGGAGCTTTTCCCTGAGCCTCCGCTGAAAATAAGCTGCGTCCTAGTCAGACTTTTCTGGTCAGCAAATGTTAAATAAATAAATAAAAATAAATAAATATCCCCTGCAGTAACCCTTTCCAATGAAATTTTAGTTACATTGCTGTCCTCATTCAAGTGATTTCACTTCTTTGTGAGCAACCTTTGACAGTCACAGAGCTAGCTAAAATATTTTAAACAAAGTATTCCATGTTTTTATCACATTTTTCCCTGCTAACTTCCAAACTTCTACAGGAATAGCATCTGTTCCTGGAGACAGCCCTCTTGATTTGATTATACATCACTTTATCTCATACCCTCTTGTCTTAGCTATTACTTCTTGATCCTCATCTTCTCCTAACTTTGACATAGTTAGTTATTCCATAAATATTTCCATCTATGTCTTTTCTTGGTTCCTCATTCCAATGCACTATACAGGTATTTATGGAATTTTCAAAATATCTCTAAAACCTCTATAACTTATCTGGTTAGTTTTCTAGTTATAGGTTCCCCATGTTTGTAATACTCCTTTCTATTTTCTGTTGCCCAGGTCATTGTGCTAGTAGTTTTGTGCTTTGGGATTGTTATAAAAAAATACCTGCTTAATAGACCATACAACTTGGTCAATAGGGGTTGGGAGGCTGGCCTAATGGTTAAGGTGTTTGCCTTACAAACACAAGGTGCAAGGTTTGAGTCTCACAAGAGATAAATGGCTAGGCTTAAAATGTCTCCATAGGCCAGTTAGCCTAGTACTAATCTATGAGCCTATAAGGGAACAAGGGTATAACACAGCTAGGCTTATAAAGGCCCTAGGGTCAATAGCCTAGTAACCTCTGTGAACAGCAAACTTTCTTAACTCATGCATATTATCTAAATATTCCCTTATTTGCCCTTTAGCACTAAACAGTTGCTCCTCTTCTTGTCTTTAAGGTGCCCCTTCATATGCAATGCTTTAACCTTTGATAATCCCAATAAATAATTGCATTTCTTTTCTGTAGCTCATTTCCTCACTCATTTCTGCATTATTTTTAAAGTCCAGTTTCATTTTATCCCACTCCACAGTTATCCCTGGTGAAGAAATTTATCCAAAGTTAAAAAAGAAAAGCCAGCACTAAACTCCTGGAATCAGGCAATCTTCATTTAATGTCCAAATAACATAACCGTACACCAACATGGTTATACCGGATTCGGTAAATCCTTCTTCAGCAACCAAACATGATGTACAAAATAAAGACAAAATCTAGTGCTGTCTTGCAATTTATATAAACTTCATATAGGAAACATGGCGCGCCCTCTAGTGCATCAATAAAATAGTGCACTAGTTCAAAAATACATGAAATCACGGGCCCTTAGGGGCATAAGCTAATCCAGTAGGGCCGCCGGGCGCCGGCGATACCGGGGCAATCAAAAGGGCGGAGTTTCTGCTATGAGTTCTGCTATGACGAAGCCGAACCGAAAAAGCCAAATAGACAACAACAACAACAAATATTTTTAAATTTCACCGCAAGGCTACAAAAGCTCAAAATTGTGCCCTCCCCAGCCTCAAAAGGGCACAATTGACGACCGGAGTTCTGCTGCATTCTGACCGACTGACCGAAAAAACAACAAATATTTTTTGTGAATTTTTCTTTTTTAATTTCTAGTAATTGGCGCTGGGAGTGAGCACAACACTGGCAACTGGCTCATCAACCATCGCTCACTACAAGATTCTCAGTGCCACTACATACGAGGAGGAGCAGATGAGATGACTACATACTGCAATAAAGCAACTTAAGGCAGGAAGATGTCTTTCAAGGATGCATGTAAGAATGTGCATGAGCAATACATTTGTTGTACACCAGAGTGTTCCTTGTATTCAGTGAGGGTGGAGCTTAAGGGGAGCAGCAGCAGTACTCAGCCCTAGCCTTCAGCTAAGGCCGGCCCTGCATGAAATGTGTTACAAATGAACTCAGTTGTCCCAATTATATAAATGAGTTTATAAACCCAAATATAACAACAAAAATATAACAACAACTATATGAATTGGATTCCTCAAAAATGATAATTCAAGCCAGGGGAAAATAGAGCCCCTAGTTTGATGATCCACATTTTCTCTTTATAGGTGAGCTTATCATGTAGAACATGAGATTGTACATGTCTGTCCTTGATGTGATCAATGACCGTAAAACAAAAATTGCCCGTAGGGTGTTTAGAAATGTGTTTATATAATGAACTGGACCCCTTTTTGTTTTTAATATCACTAAGATGTTCCCCTATCCTAACTTTAAAAGGACGGGAAGTTTGTCCAACATAGAAAGCTCGACAATTGCACTGGCCAAATAAATCACCCAAGATGTACTGCAAATGGCAAAACATAATATATCATAAACTTGTGGACAATTTTGTGAGGAAAAAGTCCGACATTTCAACAACCTAGGGCAGTAGGTACAATGACCACATGGTTAGCATCCAAAAACAGGGCCTGTAAAAAGGTGAGCTTGAGTAATGGAACATGTATCTCTGTAATAAACCTTCTTGTAATGACTAAAAAGAGAGCCCAAAGACCGCCCTTTCCGAAATGATTAATGACACCGGTCCCTTACATATTTCTCTAAGACATTATTCGATTTTAACAGATACCAATACTTACGGATAATGTTCATGAATCCAGTTGTATTCCTCCCTTAAGTTATAACCAATCTAAGAAAATCAGACTTGACATGATCCCGATTTTGATAGAATAATAAATCAGTTCAATCTTGCTGATTTGCAAAACGATTGGCCCTCATGATGTCACCCACTACATAACCCCTACTTTTAAACCTGGTGATAAGATCCCTCCTGTGATGGTCGTATGTGGAGGAACTGGAACAAATCCTTCTGACATGAAGGAATTGGGACTTCAGGATGTTCTTGATGACATGCTGGGGGTGGAAACTAGTGGCATGTAATAAGGTATTGAATTGAGGAAATTTTCTAAATATCTCACTCTTAAGAGTGTTGGTGCCCGTTCTTTTTACCAAAACATCCAAAAACGTAATTTCAGATCTAGAAAATGTCAACTTAAACTCAATCTATATATTGCCATTTGGATACTCAAGGAATTCAAAAAGGAATTCCTCACTAGCTCTCCACACCATCCAGCAGTCATCAAGATACCTCCTCCAAATATCCATCTCGTTAATATAGATATTGTGACTGATGTCATAAATTACCTGGTCCTCCACATACGCCATAAATAAGTCTGCATAAATGGGGGCAAAAGAAGCCCCCGTAGCAGTGTGGATCATCAAACTAAGGGCTCTATTTTCCCCTGGCTTGAATGATCATTTTTGAGGCATCCAATTCATATAGTTGTTGTTATATTTTTGTTGTTATATTTGGGTTTATGTACTCATTTATATAATTGGGACAACTGGGTTCATTTGTAACACATTTCATGTATTTTTGAACTAGTGCACTATTTTATTGATGCACTAGTGGGTGCTCCATGCTTCCTATATGAAGTTTATATAAGTTGCAAGACAGGAAGTTAGTTTTTGTCTTTATTTTGTACATCATGTTTGGTTGCTGATGAAGGATTTACCAAAACCGGTACAACCATGTTGGTGTACGGTTATGTTATGTTGCTGTCTTGAATTTGGACATTAAATGAAGATTGCCTGATTCCAGGAGTTTAGTGCTGGCTTTTCTTTTTTAACTTTGGTTTGGTTTTTTAAGCCGTGCACCAGCCGTTCTTTCAGGAGGAGGTTTTGGACTTGAAGAAATTTATCCCCCAGATTCACGAAGCTCTGTGCAAGAATAAGGCTATTCTTGCACAGAGTGGTTTGTGTCCATTTGGAACAGCACCGCGCCTTGCATATTCATGAAGGCATGCTGCTGTTTAATCTACATGGACATGAGCCGTGAACTAGTGCAGGGGGCATGTCTGAGTAGTGCACGGACACAAAACATAGCCCCTGCACTCAGAAAATGCCGTATGGCACTTTTTAAGTCGAACTGGCATAATATTAGAGCTTTGCTCTAATATTATGCCAGTATTTCAGTGTCCGTTGACACTGAAATGAAAAAAAATTATCATTTCAGTGTCCGTGGACACTGAAATAAAAATGGCAACAAGAAAGCAATGCAGGGGGTGTGTGACAGGTTCTGTGACACACACCCCCTGCATTGCTAAAGTGCCGTATGACACTTTTGTAACCTGCTAAAGCATGAAATGTGTGCAAATGCACACATAATGGGGGAATAAGTCTCCCAAAAGTGAAAAAGCACAAGCACAGCCCTAAAAACAGAGAAAATTGATAGAGAACAGGTCATGCACCAGCATGAATCCCGTAAGGGTAGAAGTCTGAAAACAAATGTATGCTAATATTCCCTCACAGCAGTGCATGTTAACAAAGGCACACATGATGGGGGGAATAAATACTACATTAGGGACACGCCTCAGAAATTGCCCTCACACAATTAGAAAATTGATAGATAACAGGATATGTATTAGCAGGAGTCCCTGAAGGATAGAAGCCTGAGAGCCAAATCAATGCCAGTATTTCACGATTGCAGTCCCAAGTAGTTGTCAGAACACCACAATACACACAGACATATATGACCTAATAAAATATTAATAATATATACTTTTTTACACTAGCCTAAGGAAGGTTTAAGTGTTGCTAAGTGGGCGTGCACATTATGGCTGTCTACTTAGCATAGTTTAAACATCACATAGGAGCTAAATGCAAATAGACAGGTGACATTTTTCACACTGAGGTAGTGTAGTGGTTAGAGTTGTGGTGTTACATGTCAGCATTCATGGTTTGAGCCCCAAAACAGGGAGCTTATTTTCCTATGTGAAAGTAGTGTTAAAATTATTCTAGTAAACTTAAATTATGTAGCAACTTTTTTTGTCAACCAGGGTAGTGTAGCAGTTCCAAAAGTGAGATGCCAGTGTAGAAAAGATGTGAAACCACCAAATAAACACAAGTGCCCCATACAGTATAGTCATACAAGAATATAATTTAATGAAAGCACATAGGGGGATATCATGGAAGGTAAACGTAAAATTATAATGTGTATATAAACATTATTTTATAATATAAAATTATAAGTATAATATGCTTAAATATTCCTTAATCACTCTGTATCCATCAGACCTTATTCTGCCCAGCAACAAAATAGTCAGCCCTGCCAAGTCTTGAACCTGGGATGCTGTCCTCTACAATCACAGCAAAATGCCACTGCACCATCTGAGCTGTGAGAAAGTGTAATGCTTTAGCAAACATATCATGCATTCTGGTCATTTAATATTAATGAAAAAAAAAACCAGCAGTCCCAAGTGTCTAATCCATGACCCAGAACACTATAGCCAGAGGAATGTACCACTTTACCATCTGAGCAGTAGGAATTAATGTTGCTTTTTCAAACATATCATGCAATAGAGGCATACAACATTAGGGAGAAAGCTTTGTGGAACCATTCATGTGTTGTATATAGACATACACACACACACACACATATATATATATATATATATATATATATATATATATATATATATGTGTGTGTGTCTGATGAAACATATATATGAAAAGTAAAGATATAATATAGATATACATATATAAAAATATAAAGGGAGGAAAAAATATATATATGTATGCATCTAACATGCAGTGCAGTTATACCTTAGAACCATCCCTCTCAACCTGTTAGTGCAAGAAACCTGTACAAAGGCTGTAAAAGGGAGGGGGGAATGGGCCACATATAAGGACATATCTCAAATGTTGCTGTTACAAATTAAGACATTTGTTACAGCAACAGGGTGCATTTCACCAGACAATTACTGAAGGATATGAGGATGGAAACTGAAATGTTATGTCATTATTTACTGACATAAATCCTTGGATCATCACCGTGATTTACCAGACAAATACAAATAAATTGTGGAACTGAACAAACGTATGGCCCAAACATCCGGACATTCTGTGAAAATCCTGGCAGTGGAGAGGAATGATCAGAACCCATTAGTGCAATAAATCCGGACCAAGCCTGACAATATGGGGGGAAACAAAGGCATGAAAATAGGGACATATCCAAAATACATCAGTAGATAAGCTGAGAAAATTGATGTAGTAACACTTTATGTCCTAACATATATCAACTGAAATATCACAATTCCAGGACTCAATTGCTTCTCATTAGTTAGTGACCTCAATCCCCACATCATCCCACTGATGTGTCAGGAATACACAATAGTTACGGGGACTAAACCAAAGATATCGGCCAGACAACTGGACATACTAAAAATATGTGGACATAACACAACAGTAGGGAAACTACACTGAGCTACCAAGCAAATTCCAAACTACAATCAGACTGACATAACACTACCCAAGTCCAGCTCTGGGGCTGTACATATGCATTAGCAAATATAACAGGCACTACAGGGATGTAACACTAGTGGAAAACAGACACTGGTGTGAAAGTGCATACCCTAAAAAAATTGCACCGCAGTCACAGTGACATACCAGTAAGCAAACTGAACACTACAGTATAATGATTGTGTGAGCAACAAAATCCCATTTGCCACTCACACATTACCCCTACATATACTGCCCCAAGTCACAGTGTAGTGGAAATCGTGAGGTGTTATGGGATGTGTCACAGTCTGCATGTGCAAACATATACAGGTGATAGGGAACTAGAAACTGGAGCAGCATGCACAGTCAGATAGGAGGGGCCCATGACACTCACTTGTACCTCCTCCCTGCACAGCCCAAATAACATGTACACACTACACTGCTACACAATCATGACAGTCTTTTAACAGTGGGCAGACATACACAGACATTTCAAATGTACAGTTTCCCACAAAATGTATAGGCACAGGGCTCATATCTGTGTCCACTTCCTTGTTACATGTCTGGGGGTCTATGACATCCCTGGGATGGTAGAAGAAATGAATGCAATAAATAATGATACTACATACCTCTGAACCTTTTAGTGCATGACATCTGGACAAAGCCTGACATAATTGGGGGACAGAAGCCCAAACACAGGGGTATATCGGACATATTGCTGTTATAAATGTAGACAGTTGCTGCTGTTACCGGCTTTGTTGTAACATATCTTTTCTAAGGGATATGAAGTCAGTAACACCAATGGATGTTAGCATTTACTGACTGCATTCCCCGATTATCCTACCAATTAGCCAAGGACAACAACTGTCTGGGGAACAGACCAAACATATGAGCCACGCATCTGGACAGTGTCTAGGCCTCTGGACAGTGTAGAGGTATGACCGCAGTGATGTAACAAAATGGAAATTCCCTGACAGCTGCTAAACATGTCACCCAACACCTTATGAAGTGCAGTAAGACCAACATGACAGTCCCCCACTTCACCTCTGGGCAGATACCCATGTATATTCAAATACAGCATGCACTACAGGGATGGAACTGTAATGAAAAGCAGAGAGTGGTGCAAAAATGTCCACCCAAAAACATTTGCACCACAGTCACAGCAACATACCAGTACCCAAAATGAATTGTAGAGTAGAATGACTGAACAAACATATCCTGATTGTCAGTCACACACTATGCCAACATATACTGGCCTAATTCACAGTGTACTGGGAATCCTGAGGTGTTACAAGGCATTTCATAGTCAGCCTCTACAAGCATGCAGACATGATAGACTGCCAGCAGCTGTAGCAGCATGCAGAGTCAGATAGGTAAAGGATGTATGGCACTCCCATCTGCTACTCTCCCTACCCAGCCCAACAAACATCTACACACAACACTGCTACACAATCTTGTCAGTCTGTTCACAATGGCCAGACAGACATAACTCTCATATGCACAGATTTCCACAGAATTACCAGGGTGTGGAAGCATAATCCTGGCCACCACTGCATACCATAGCCAGAAGTTTACCAGGTCATTGACATGATAACTGAGTGCATTTGGTAATTAATGATATACATACCTCTGCACCTTGTAGTGCAGGACATCTGGACAACACATGATGTACTTGTGGGACAGGGGCTGGAAAGTTGGACATATCACACATAATGGTGTTACAAACTGAAACAGTAGCTGGTGTTATATGTATTGTTGTAACATATGATCCCTGAAGGATATGATGTCTGGAACACCAATGGATGTTAACAGTTACTGACTACAATCCTCACATTATCCTACCAACCCCACAAAAACAGATGTTGTTTGAGGAACAGACCAAGCATAACAGGCAAACATCTGGCCAGTCTGTGGACAACATGCCAGTTAAGAGGTATGTCAGAGGATTATGACTGTTAGATGTCAACCCACACAGTAATTGCATGTCCAGATGAACTGTGTCAACCTAGCAACCCTCCATGTGTATAACAGCACTAATGACATACAGTCTGTACCCAATTCTGGAGCTTTATCCCCCATGTTGTTGGCCTGTCTCCACATGTCCTGTCCTTTGAGATATTTCCACCTACTGTCTGTGAAGCTGTAGCACCCACACCTCCATAATGTCCACCGCACAGGTAAGGAAAATGGGCAAGGCCCACATGAAGGGCGTCCCATATGTTGGAACTAGCAGCAGTTTCCAGGCCAACACCAAAATACTATGTGGGCACCTACATAGCTTGATGGCCTGAGCAATACCCAACAGGACAACATCAACCCCCTCAAGGTAGGCTGAACGCCTGTGGTGGACAGCAGCAATACACAACTACCATCACAGGTGGAAATAATTGCAGGATGGGCCAAAAAGGAACAAGTGCCTCATTGGAAGCCATGTCATCTTGTTCTGCACAAGCAAATAAGGTCACAAGTGATGTACCCTAAGGCTGTTTTTTGAGTGCAAACTGGAGACATCCACCAAGGCCAATCACTAGGCTTTCCAGAAGTGTGTCTGCAACTCCAGAGGCAACACACATATCTGCTCTGTAGTGGTGGTCACTAACAACACATACACATATGCCATGGATAAAGGCAACTGGCTGCAGACAGGTGAAGTGTAAACATCACACCCCGTCCCCCCATAGATGCACATATGCATATACAGCACCTGCCACCCTCCCCTCATGATCAGGAAGCAGGTCTGTAATGCCCTCTCAAAGGCAACACATAGAGGTGTCCATAGGCCTGATACCATTCCTGGCTGCATCCAACATGAACACAGGCATGGGCTCTCAGACCCATTCTGCAGTGTAGTCAACCACAGTCTGAGCACCGGTGTCATCCCATCTGCACAGAGGACAGACAGAAAGTTGGTAGAAATCAGGTTATGCATTAGCATTAATGTTCAGAAGGATACAAGTCTGAAACTGAAGTGTATGCCATAATGTCATGACAGCAGTCCTCAATGACATGGGTGAAAATCTCAATACTCTCCATTTAATATAGTAATATAATATTAATATCCAATAGGCGATAAATAAAAATATACAACTCAAATCCCCAAACCAAGATAGTGTAGTGGTCAGAGTCCCAGCTGTGCATATAGGCATACACGGTTCGAATAATATAACAGGCAAGCCAAATTTACATGGGAAAGCAGTGTTAAAAGTGCTATGTTCATATTAAAATATGTGGTAAGTTATTTTTGTCACCAAGGGTAGTGTAGCTGGCATAAAATGGATGTGTGAGTGCATATAACATGTGAAAACACCCATGTATACATGTGTCCCATACAGTATACTTACACCCCTTGGTACTGTTGTGAAAGCACGTACAGCCATGTCATCATGTAATGGAAATCATATACACTTACTAAATGAAGTCATTAGTGTGATATATTATGAGAATGAACTGTGAGCAATTGTTAGCAATGCTCAGCTATGCTTAGCAGGTTTAACAAAACATTTCTGTTGTCCTCACCCCTCTCTCTGGGGTTTGAGTATCCAAATTCACCTCCAAATTTTGTACAAATGCACAGCTGTTGCTGTATAAGAAATAGACAGCTATGGACCTTTTGTACACCTGTCCTGCACATTTGTAGCTATCTGTCATATTGTTCTTCCCTCTACGTGCCCCTTTTCCATCACTTTCTTAACTTAATATTCCAACTCCAAGATCGCACTACAGTGAGGAAAAGGATGTATTTCCCTAACCGCACTGTACTACGATCCCTTTACATGAGCGAACGTTATATTTGCGAATGCACTTCGCAAATATGCTCCAGGATTCAAGAAACTCGGTGCAAGGACGGTTTTAGCTGTGCACCGAGCATCCTCACTACAGATGACGCAGCAGTGCCTTATGAATATGTGTGAGGGCACGCCGCCGCACCCTCGACGTACACAGGAAATGTGTGCGAGTGCAGGGGTCGTATACAAGTGCTCTACAGAGGTGTAAACATGCCCCGACACTTGCAAAACCTACTATGCCTACTAGTAGAGCCCGCCCCTAATAGTAAGTCAGTAATTCAGTGTCCGTGGATACCGAAATGTATGCTAAGCATGGAAGAGTGTCCATGAACAGTGAAATAAAATCGAAGCAGTAAACACACAGGCACGTAGTAGAATGTTGAGCCCTGTCCCTAGAACTGTCACAATTAGATTCCCTGTGTCCCTATTATACATTTGAATTGCTGCAATATCAAAGGTGTAAGCAAAACGCAGCGTGTTTGCGTGTCACTGCCCTCTGCCGAGCGTAGCTTGCACATTATATTCATTCAAATGGAGAAAAACATGCGGAATCTATGTAAATGTCAATAGTGTAGTGTTTACAGCATCCGCCTAACAAACAGGCATTCACGGTTCGAACCCAACAATAGCACATATCATTTTCCATGTGGAATGAATGTTGTTTTGCCGTAAAACTGACATAAGAGTATTGCATGAGATATTTAACTTAAATATCATTCAAGCAAAGTGGCACTGTCATAATGAATAAGGTACTAGTAAGCAGTTGTAAGCACAAATAAGCAGCAGTAAACACATATAAGTACCAGTAAGCAAGTCTGTGTGCATACAAAAGGAATGAGAAGGGAATCAACAGCAACCCCAGTATTATATCGCGTTGTCAGCATTTGTCATATCAAGCTGGGCAGGAGTGAGCAAAGCACTGCTACTCACACCACAGGCAGGATATTACCAGTGGGAGTAACATTGTTGATCTGCTAAGTCTACTTTACACACAGAGGGTAGTCCCTGGTGGGACTACCCAAAAATTGATAGACCATTTGGCCATCCAACCATTACACAAGCAAGGGTAGGTATGTTCAAGGACTAAATGGTGGGAGAGCCTGAGAATACATGGGTTGGGACAACATACATGTAGGGCCCCTAACGCTTGGGAGAGGGCAATGTGTGGAGGTGTGTCATGGCTGCAATAAGTGGACAATGGATGGTATGCATGTATGTTGAACACGGGTGGGGCGGAGGAACTATGGGTATGAAATTATGGAGCCAAGCATGCCAGGGTTGGATGGGCTGGTTCTAACTGGACCACCCCGTGGAGGTCAGCAAGTTCGTTATAAGTATATATGCATACACACATGCAGACATCAATATGTAGAAGTACATTCTCTGTAACACATTCATTCCATTTGCAGACATAAATAACATGAATGTGCCCTTACAAACTTCGACAGTAGATAGAATAATAGGTTGTGCAGAAGAGGGATGGGACAAAACTGCTAAAACGCAGAAGTGTGTACAATGTCCGAAGTCAGTGCTGTGCTGAAAAAAATCAAATGTGAGGACTTTCCCACACATGGAATCATTCCTGTGATCTGCCTGCTGCGGCAATGCCAATTAATAAACAGGTCTATTTGTAAAAGAAATACGCTGAACACGTACATAATTAGGCTCTCATGTGTAATGTGTGTGTTACCACATAGTCATACTTATTAATTTATTGTAGTATCATGTTAACGGGAGTAAGGATGTAATGAAGTATAGAGTCTAATTTTGACATAAACACATGCGTGTCCCATGTGGGACAACCCAAAAAATTGTGAATAGTATTCTTTTGGTCGCTCATGTCACCAATGTTTGTGGACTAACCGTTTGGGAGTTCTGAGGATACGTGGAGTGAGTCAAACGATGGGATGGGTCTATAGGAGTAGGGAGTGGCCAATGTGTAGTGGTGTGGATACACCGCAAATCCAACTGGAGAATGGATGATTGCAGTGTTAGGGAGGCATTGGGGTGTGTGTTTGGGGAACCAGGAGCCATGGGTATATGGGTATATATGCACATGAAGCAGCACAGCAATAGTGTATTGGTTAGAGCAACTGCCTAACGAACAGACATTCCCGTATCGAATCCCACTGCATCACATACCATTTAACATCGGTAATCTGTACATGAACATATTGCAACATCTGTCCGCTGTATAACCTGCAAAATATCAATTAAAAGTTAACTGGAGCGAAGTGTCAGTGTCATAATGAATAAGACATTAGTAAGGAGGTTCAAGCATATATAAACACCAGTAAGCATGTGTAAGTGCGGGGTATGCATTGCATTACAGATACACACACACACACACACACACACACACACACACACACACACAAACACACATGTATATATATAGTTGCAGACATATACATATATGTATATATATATATATATATATATATATATATATATATGTGTGTGTGTGCGTGTGTGTGTTTGTGTTTGCGTAGATATACACAGATATACAGCTATGATAGGAAACAGCACACAAGAATGACATGTTCACAGGCTATGCCAATGGAAGTGATGGGCCAAAGCAAGAAACGTGAAACACGTAGCATGACCTTCCACCCCCCCAGCCGGACACGGGAAACAATCACACAAACAATGTAAGAGTCCACTACTCCCCAGACCACAGGCAGGATACAACCAGGGGGGTACACAGTGCACCCGTGAATTCTAATCTTGGAACACAGACAGGAGCGTCCCTTGCGGGACACCCCAAAAATTGACAAGACCAAAAGAAGGTGATAGACCGAACATTCTGGCTGGGGTGTATACATACTTGGAATACAAGGGTGGGAAAGCCTGATGACCCATGGGTCGAGACAGTTGTATGAAATGGGTCCTGTGAAGTGGAGAGTGAGCAGCATGTAGTGGTGTGTCCAGAACAGACCAGGACCCAGAGTTAGGATGGGTGCTGTTGAGGAGGTGCGGGTGGGGAAACTATGGGGAGCTACTTATGGGTCTAGGTGTGCAGGTGTTGGCTGATGTGGGCCTAGGGATATAAGCGAATGTGTTCATTGGGCAGAGGCATTGCCCAACGAGCAGCCACACCCACTACGAGTCCCACTGCAGCAAAGTGTAATCTATATGGCAAGGAATTGAATAACCAAATGTAGATGTAAGTGTATATCTACCCATAGCGACATAGAGGTAAGCCTTTCCCTCTCTGTAGTACAAATATATATATACAGAGACAGAATACAAATACATACCCACATATAAATATATACATACGCAGACACCCATAGACCCATATGTTGTTAGATATGTATATATATATATATATATATATATATATATATATATATATATATATATATATATATATCTATTTATATAGACAGTAAAATATAAATATACATGTATGCATACATATACAGATATATCTGTATATAATAATGTATATAGATATATATATATGTGACTGTAAATATACACATGTATATAGCTAGGATATGATATAGCAGTTACGAGTTACATATGTTCACAGGCCGTGCATATGGGGGGGTGAGGGGTCCAATAAACAAACGTGTAACACATAGCATCAACCCCTCAAACTAGGCTGGTGAGACATACAGACACACAATAAAAGTAAACACACCACTGCTTCCCAGACCACTGGCAGGATACTACCAGTGGGAGAGACCTGCCAGGTCTAATCTTGAAACATAGACATTGATGTCCCTTGTGGGGCACCAAAAATTAATGATCATTGGAGGCTGTCCCGGTAATGACTCATCAAACCAGGCTGTAGATGTACACGGACCAGCAGGTTGTGCAAGCCTGATAACCCATGGGTCAACACAATGTACGACATGTGTCCTGACACGGGGAGAGTGGGCAGTGTGTAGTGGTGTGTTTATACTCCACCTTCGCCAACAGTAAGGATGAGTGCTGTAGAGGAGTGGCAGGTGGGAGAACTATGGGTATGCAATTATGGGCCTAGGCGTGCAGGTGTTGGCCTAAAGTTCTTTATGTAAATCCCTTAATGTAGTAAGTCTGGAGACCATTCTTGGTCTAGTTCACAAATGTTTATCAGTAAATGTTGGTGCTTGTACACCTGCTATTTAAAATATTTACAATTTTAAAGTATTTACAATTTTAGTAATAATGTATCACACTTCTTATAGTGGTATGTTTAATTATTGTTTGTATATGTTGAAATTTACAACATATATATTTTTTACATATTTTGTTGGACATTTGTAGTATACTGGGGTTTAAATGCTGTATTGATTGCTACTTCAGTTCGTTTTAACGTTGTAGCATTTTTTAAATTGCTTACAGCTTTAAGTTACATTGTTGCTGCATGGGTGGGGTATTAAATACGTCACTGTATCTGTGTTTTAAATTGAGTCATATTTAATTGTCTCAACAAATCGAAAAATAAAGCAACAGCTACCATGCAGAGTCCAATAAACAGCGTTGCAACGTCTCAGTTCATATACTGCTTCATCAATCCACTGCTTACAAAATCCAGCAAACAGTCAATACGTATTGAATATAAAAAGTTTTTTATTATTAGTGCACTCAGGAGGTAAGCATTTTCACTTCAATGCTTCATCAGACCATACAACTGAGTGAATAACAGATTTCCATTTAAAAACATAAGCTTCCAATCATATACTGACACATCATAATTACTTCAACAATTAGAGAATTCATAAAATCAAACTAATTAAGCAGCAATGCTAAAGAACAGAAGTCAGTAATTGCACTCTAATTACATCTATTGACTTCATAGACTAATATACTATATCATCAGACTAAAAAATGTATTTTTAAAATTGGATTAAAAAACATATGCAAAAAAGCATATCAAAAATATACTAAAAAAAATTATTTTTTATCTGATTTTAAGTCTTTTATTCCGAAGAAAGGGTTTTAAAGAAACCCTTTCATTCAAACCTTTCCCTACATCAGCATGTAATCTTATGATCCACTTAGCCTCTCTTTCTTCCGTTAAATAGTTAATATTGCCTCCCCTTACACCTACTTGCACAACTTCTATAACTATAAATTCAAACTTATGTTCTTGCCCTTTTGACTTAACATGTTTGGCCAATGCATTGGTTACTGTGCCTGTTCTAATATTATATAAATGTTCTCTTATTCTATGTCTAAATTGTCTGTCAGTCTTTCCTACGTAGAAAGACTGACATGCAAGGCACACAGCCAAATAAACCACATGTTCAGTACCACATGTTGCAATGCAGTTAAACTCTCTCTCCTAGTATCCGGATGTATAAATATATTCATTTTTCTAATATGTGGGAAAAAATTACATCCACCACATGGTATAGTACCTGTTATGTCTCGAATTTCTTCCCTATCATGAGTATAGCATAACATTCTCCTAATATTCATCTTATTCCTAAACCTCGGTCTATCACCTATACAATCTGCAATTTGTGGGTCTGTCATCAAAACACCCCAGTGTTTCTTAAAAATTTCAGCAATGTTGTCCTTGTCTTTAGTAAAAAACATGGGAATCCTAATTTTATTATTTGTATCAATAGCATTTCTCTTGTCATGAGATTGACTTGAAAAATAGGGCTTGGCTCTATTCTCTCTCAGAGAATTAATAACACATAAACCTTCATTAATATCACGGGGTGTATAACCCCGTTGTACAAACCTCTCTCAAGTCTATCATTTCTTTCTCAAAGCCCTCTTCAGTATTATTTAACCTTGAAATACGCATCCCTTGTCCCTTGACAACATTGCGAAATACGTAGTTGGGGTGCATGCTCCTCCTATGAAGCAATGTATTTTTGTGGCATGCTTTCCTAAAAACACCAGTTGTGAGAGAACCATCACTCAGTCTCTCTACAAATACATCTAAAAACGCAATCTTTGTAGATGAAACATTCATGGAAAACTTTAAATAACTTGTGATTTGATTGATTTCATATATAAATCCATGCAATGCATTTAAATCACCATTCCAAATAAAAAAGGCATCGTCTACGAAACGTTTATAAAAAAGGACATTTTTCTTAAACTGTTCCATTATAAATAATTTTGATTCTTCCCACATAGCTAGAAACATGTTGGCGTAGCTATTGGCACAGGAAGTGCCCATAGCTACGCCATCCAGCTGTATGTAAGGGATGTCATCAAACAAAAATATATTACTTTCAAGTATCGTCTCTAAAAACAAAGATAACAAATCAATGAACCTAACATCATAGTTGCTATGTCTCTCTAAATAACGTCTCACAGCTATTATACCTTCTTCATTCGGAATAATGGTGAACAAGGACTGTACGTCCAAAGTCACTAATAAAAGTTCTTTATCAATCGTGTTCTCATTTTCACAAAAAATATATAACTCTTTCAAAAATTGTTGTGTCTCTCTTAAAATAAAAAGATTTTCATCTACAATCGGGCGCAAATATTTTTCTACATATATTGAAAGAGGCTCCGTACACCATCCCCTCCCAGAGACAATATGTCTCATGGGTGGGTTAAGGCCATCTTTATGGACCTTGGGTAGCCCATGTATAGTGGGTGTAATAGGACTCTCAGTATAAAAATATTGAAACAAATCCCTCATTATAATACCAGACTTAACTAGATCTTCTAGCATATTTCTGACACTGTTTATTTTCTCAGAGACTAGTTCTTGATCTATTTGTTTATAAAATTTCTTATCATTCAACATTCTAAACATAGAGCTCCTATAATCAGTAGCATCCATTATAACAATTGGCCCACCTTTATCCGCTGGCCTTATACTAATACTCAAATTATTCTGCAGTCTTTTAAGTGCTTCACGTTCATTAAAATTCAGGTTATTTTTCAAACCTTGCATCTGATGATCACAGTTGTAATACTGATGAAATCTGATGAAAGCAGATGAAAGCGCTTAACCACATGTATTTGTTTCAACTACTTTTGGAGGTTCCTGATTAAATTTCGTTTGGTGAAGTAGCTGTGTTCTTTTCCTCCTTCTCGGGTCAAGGGAGACCATACCAGCCGGTGGTGTACATTTGGGTTTGCTATTCTTGTGATTTGGACTTATCACTCCACGTAACCTCAGAACTCCCAAACGGTTAGTCCACAAACATTGGTGACATGAGCGCGAACAAAAGAATCCTATTCACAATTTTTTGGGATGTCCCACATGGGACACGCATGTGTTTATGTCAAAATTAGACTCTATACTTCATTACATCCTTACTCCCGTTAACATGATACTACAATAAATTATGTATGACTATGTGGTAACACACACGTTACACATGAGAGCCTAATTATGTATGTGTTCAGCGTATTTCTTTTACAAATAGACCTGTTTATTAATTGGCATTGCCGCAGCAGGCAGATCACAGGAATGATTCCATGTGTGGGAAAGTCCTCACATTTGATTTTTTTCAGCACAGCACTGACTTCGGACATTGTACACACTTCTGCGTTTTAGCAGTTTTGTCCCGTCCCTCTTCTGCACAACCTATTATTCTATCTACTGTCGAGGTTTGTAAGGGCACATTCATGTTATTTATGTCTGCAAACGGAATGAATGTGTTACAGAGAATGTACTTCTACATATTGATGTCTGCATGTGTGTATGCATATATACTTATAACAAACTTGCTGACCTCCACGGGTGGTCCAGTTAGAACCAGCCCATCCAACCCTGGCATGCCTGGCTCCATAATTTCATACCCATAGTTCCTCCGCCCCACCCGTGTTCAACATACATGCATACCATCCATTGTCCACTTATTGCAGCCATGACACACCTCCACACATTGCCCTCTCCCGAGCGTTAGGGGCCCTACACGTATGTCGTCCCAACACATGTATTCTCAGGCTCTCCCACCGTTTAGTCCTTGAACATACCTACCCTTGCTTGTGTAATGGTTGGATGGCCAAATGGTCTATCAATTTTTGGGTAGTCCCACCAGGGACTACCCTCTGTGTGTAAAGTAGACTTAGCAGATCAACAATGTTACTCCCACTGGTAGTATCCTGCCTGTGGTGTGAGTAGCAGTGGTTTTCTCACTCCTGCCCAGCTTGATATGACATATGCTGACAACGCTATATAATACTGGGGTTGCTGTTGATTCCCTTATCGTTCCTTTTGTATGCACACACAGACTTGCTTACTGGTACTTATATGTGTTTACTGCTGCTTATTTGTGCTTACAACTGCTTACTAGTATATTGAAATACAGATCTCATTGTATTTGACTATAGTGTCATTTTGTACAGAATTTTAAAACATTTAAATAGTGTATTTGGTACGTAGTAGTAATTTTTAGGGGAGTAGTTTGTTTTATTAAGTATATCAGGTAATTAATGCATATGTATTTATTTGTATTTATTGTATAATGCATTAATTGATGTTTTGTGATTGGGTTATTTAAATATATGGGGGTGTTGCTTTGGGTGTAACGTGATAAAAGTGAATGAATGAAGTGTTTTTTACACTGTGATGATGCCCGATATGGTGAACGGGTGAAAGCGCTAAGTGTTTGTATGCAGTTTTGTTTCATTTCCAATAAAGCCTTAAAACTTCTGTGGAGCTGGTCGGTTTTTGTTTTATCAGTATTCTGTGAGCTAATTGTTTATTACACCTTCCATAGTCACCACACTTCCCTGTTTCATGCTACCACCCGCAAACTGTCTTTCCTCTATGGCCAGTGGTGATGGGGTATGTGCAGGCAGGGGAACTGTGTGCGAGGATGAGGGGAGACAGGTGGAATGGCAACCAATGGCACAGATTCAGCCCCTGACAACCCTGCCTGTGCCTCAATCATACTATCATCATCACTGCTAGAGTCTGTGGGGACACTAACATCAGGTGGACCGCAGGAGGGAAATGCACCTACATCAACAACTGTGAGGGGAAGACAAGAACTGTACATTACAAGTTATACCAGACACACACAGACAGACAGACATACAGACACACAGACAGACAGAGACACGCACAGACAGACACACAGACAGACAAAGACACACACAGACACACATACAGACAAACACAGACACAGAGACACACACAGACACGCACACAGAGACACATACACACAGAGACACACATACAGACAGAGACACACACACACACACACACAGACACACACACACACACTACATGCAGATAATATGGCAGATGGCATTCAGCTTAGACAATTATAGTTTCAGCTTAGACAATTATAGTGGTAGTTATCATACATCCCTGAGTTGCACACAACAGCATGCATGTGTTATAGCAGACGGCATGCACCTTACACAATTATAGTGGTGGTTATCATACATACCTGTATTGCATCATTTGTGTTAGTAGCCAATGCCCCATACCTGCAGCACAATGCATGCACTTTGCACCGTTGCACCGCACTGCGATGGTGTGTGCAACATACACCACATGTTAACAGACCATCGCTGACCTTTGTACATCTGCCACTGATGCTTTGTGTTGGCCACCACCCCTATGTATGAGGACATGAGCAGTAGGGTATGTCGACTGCATACTATGTTTGCCTGAGCCCTAGCTTGCATATCTCCCCCAAAAAAGTGCATGTCTGTTCAACATTATTCCGCCTACCCCCTGAGCTGTGTCTAGACATTGTGCATGTGGCTGTACACACATGTTTGACATGACTGTCCCTACTTTGTAATGGTGCCACAGACCAGCACAGGTTTACAGTATACCACCCTGCTGTGTGGCGTATGACCTTGCCAATCACATGTAGTATGACATGTCTTCTGCTGACGAGTTGAATGACATGCATACATGTGTAACACAATGGTGTCCTTTCCAATCTACAGTACGGTAATGGTGTCCCAATGCAGGGACGTGTTATACTAACATGAGCCTTCAGCTGATGCAATGTTGTCTGTCCACCCTACAAATATGCAGGGACATACTGCACATTGAGCTGATGTGCATAGCCATTGCAGGGCATCATGTGGCTTTACAATTGCTATACAGTGTGAGCTACTGACACAGTTCTTAGCCATGACTATGTTCACATGCAATACATATCTAATGTGGAATGTGACCCACGTCACTGAGGTGTATACACAATAAACCTTAATGTGGAATGTGTGACACAGGTCACAGAAGGGTATACAGATGACACCCCTGCACATCTGCAACCATATTACTGATGCCTGGCAACTATGCCCACACATGGCTAACTTAGCAGTACTCTATGTCCCACATGCCATCTGTGTACCTCACACACATGAGGAGCAGGCATAACAGTGATGTCTGACACCAGCAAGGTGAATGTACTGTATCTGTGGCTTGATGTGGATGTATGTGTATGTTGTGCAAAACATGTATGTATTTGGATACTGTATAGTTGAATACTTCCATGTCGTGACACACTCAAGATGTTCAAGACATGTTATGTGCTGGTTTCATGTTATGCCTACATAAGCTGTGCACAGGCCTGTATGATGTTTAGTGATTCACATCTGCAATATCACCATTACACAAAGGCCATAGTTGTATTATGTCGAGCCAATGTACAACAGGGTGTACACACATGTACCTCACTTCTACTGTGTGTGTTGCTTCATGTCTTTGGCCATCCTCCATGGCCATGTATACACATGTTCAGTCCAATGGTTGTGGTGGCCATCTTATTTCACATGTCAGTGTTATCCCATATGACATACACCCATAGATGTCACATGCTCCACTGAGGACAGGGTTATGCAGACAAAGGGTGGTATGTATGGGATGTGAGACATGTTTTGCAGGATAGTTGAGCAGTGTTGCAGTCAGCCCACTACATGTCATGGACATGTCTGATAGCACATGACATTGTGTGACATTCATAGCAAGGGTATACTCCACAAGGGAGTATCCTGTGGGCCGGTCATACTCCAGCTCCAACACATTTAGAGTGTGTGCACACATATGCTCTCTGTACAGTACTGTTCGTATTCCCAACATGTGTAATGCTGATATATAGCACCTGTCCCTACAGTGGAACACACCATCACCATTGTATTCACTGTTGTCCACACAGCTGGCAATGACAGTTTGGAAGGTTTAGTGGAGGTGTTTCATATAGTCTTCAATTGTTTCACATAGGTAAACAGTGTGATGCATTGCAGATCTGACCAGTGTCCATTAACATGACCACCATACATTATGTGTACTTGTGTTATGGCAGATAGCATGCATTTAATATGTTCCGTGCATTATCTTCTTTACGTCTTCTTTCGGCTTTTCCCGGTTATGGGTCGCCACAGTGGAACTCCGGTCTGCTAATGATTGGCAGTAGAGTGTTACGTGCTGGCTTGCCGGGCCTAATGCACAACCTTCAATGAAGGAACGCCCATTCACACATGTCGCCACACAAAAGACGCTCTAACTGAGAGTTGAATGGGCAACCGTGCATTATCAAGCCTGGTAAATAATAACAATCTCACCTGACACAGGCTGCTGTCACTGCAAAATGCCAGAGGTACCTAAACAGGAGTGTCACAGCAGTAAGATCATTATCCCCACCTGTGTGATAGCTACAGGGTGCAATGTTCATGTTAGCACATAAGCCCGTACAATGCACTATACTATGGAGTATGCACATCTGTGCATACATAGAGTAGCAGTATGTGGCATGTGTGAAAACATTCCAAAACCACGGAGTGCCAAAGTTACACCAGTAATAAAGTTGAAAACAGCCAGCCAGTGTCCCTCAGCCTCAAACATGAATAAAGCCACGTATCCAACTCGAACACAGTTTATTTAACAAGACACATAGGTTAAGCGCTTTCGTCAAATGACTTCATCAGAAGTGTGTGAAAACATGCCTTGCATATGGTGTTGCTTTACATATTGTACAGTAACACATGTAACTATGTGAAATATAGTTGTGTTTTATGTGCAGTATTGACTTACCAGGCAACTCCAGGCTCAGTGGTTGAGAGACACCCACCTCCACAATACCAGCTAAAGCTTGTGGATGGAGGTCTGCAGGTATCCCCAGGTTGGCAAGTAGCTCCTCGGTACATGTGAGTGGGGGCTTGATGAGTGGCCCCCCACCTGTTGCACCTTGTTCCCTGGTGATTGCATTAGCACACTGTTTCACCCGTCTTATCAGGTCAGTGCAGTGTCGGCGCACCTGCTGATAGGTGCGATTGTGACTGCCAACATCATTTACCCTCCTGCAGAGTTCCTCTCACAGGGCATCCCGCTGCTGTGCATCCTGTGGCACATGGCTGAAGAGTGTTGTGTAGTTGTTGAGGAGGTATGGGATGAGGACCTCATCCTCCAAGCGGCTGTACGCTGGCAGTCTGCTACGTGGCATACCTGGAAGACATAATTATGGAGACAGGTCACAGTAACTCACAGAGAAGTACAGCAGTACAGCTAAACATACATGTGTATCACATTTATTAAGATTACAAATACGTCTTTGCAAAAATATGCATGACACTAAGACCACTGACATGTATAAGTCACACACATTTGCTACTGATGATGTGATGTTATCGCCATATATGTTTGTGTCATGTGATGACATTGCTCATACACCATGTGGATGTTGTCTTGACGTGGGCATGTCTGTTTGCCTGTAGTGGTGTCTTTACCTATCAGCACATGCCTAGATGTGTTCACATTAATGCAGTCGACCTTAATGCTGTGTATATGTCACAATTATAGTCATACATAGTCATTAGGGACATGACCTGTGACCCTGCAGACTTGCAAGCATGTATGTGTTTTGCCATATACATCTACATGGCACTGTACAGCTGTGTAGCATCCTGCCATGTATTGCCTGCATTGCACATGTGTAACACATGGGACAATAGCTAGCCTGATGGCATTTGCAGGAGTGGATATCAACTATAGCATGTATGGTCATAGTGATCTAGTAGGCTATATGCCCTGGGCCATTTATGAGCCTAGGCAGACAGGTTACCTAGCTGTATGCAACAGATAGGTAAGTTTCAGTGGCCAGTTCAAGCAGTGCCACAGAACTGATACACATGGTTACTGATATATTTGGCATGCGGTCATCACACCATGTCACAGAGAGGGGTAATGTGCAGCTTTACTGGACAGGGATGCATAATATGGCAAGAGTATGTTAAGTGTATGGGACAGAGATCTGTCAGGCATGTTGTGATCCTTGTGCTAGAAAGGTGGATGTCCATGATGTATGTGTTTATTTGGGATCAGACTGTGTTAAGTGTAGCATGTCCAACACCTCTGGGTTGGACATGGCTTTATTCAGGGTAGGCTGCATGTTACATAGTGCAGCTAGGGATTGAGAAGGGCAGTGTAGGCCATCTACACATGGGCAGTAACCCTTAAAGGAAATGTGTGATCTGTTATGGGTCACATGGGTGTTGAGTACGGCTGAGCAGTTATCTCTATATTCCTGGATGGCACCCTGTCATGATTAGAGGTGCCACATATGACTACCTGTCTTTTGTGGTGACGTAACTATCAAAGGGAAGTACTGTCCAGCTGCATCCCATACACGCAGTTGCCATTATGTTGACCGCTGCCTTGGTGGTAGTTAATGGGTACAGGGTTTGTAACATAGGGGATGACAATGCAATACTTAGCTGTCAGATTGTGGGTTGGACATGGCTTTATTCAGGGTAGGCTGCATGCTACATAGTGCAGCTAGGGATTGGGAAGGGCAGTGTAGGCCATCTACACATGGGCAGTAACCCTTAAAGGAAATGTGTGATCTATTATGGGTCACATGGGTGTTGAGTACGGCTGAGCAGTTATCTCTATATTCCTGGATGGCACCCTGTCATGATTAGGGGTGCCACATATGACTACCTGTCTTTTGTGGTGACGTAACTATCAAAGGGAAGTACTGTCCAGCTGCATCCCATACACACAGTTGCCATTATGTTGACCGCTGCCTAGGTGGTAGTTAATGGGTACAGGGTTTGTAACATAGGGGATGACAATGCAATACTTAGCTGTCAGATTGTGTCCATACATCATACACCACACATCTGACACACTAAGGCCCTTTTGTATGTTGAACGGAGCACACATTGAGTCGACTATTGCTCCTAGTTCATAGTCATTTGCAAACATCAGTAGGCTGATGCCTTCTGTGTTAGTCTGTGTGGTATAGATAACAAAGAGGGGGAGTACCAGGAATGATCCCTGTATTACTGTGGCTGGCACTGGTTTGATGTGCGTGTATTAGTCAGACACCTTCTGTAGTGTTGGTTCTGCCAGCAGTCCAGTTGCCAACCACTCCTGTGACATAGGAATATACACCTAGTTTACTGAGTGTAGCTGGAACACAGTATGGGTGATGGTGTCCTACAACCTGGCAAGGTCATGATATGCAGTGTGAATCAACCCTACTGTCATCTATATCTGTACCAGGTACATCAAATACGTTGACCACGGTTCACGGCCGTACAGACCAGACTCAGCAGGGTAGTTGTGCACTATGTCCCATTATCAATGGTGTGTCCCCCTTTGTGGGGTGTGATAACTGTTGCTGTGCACCATTCGGTGTGTACACAGCCTGACATAGAGCTATGATTGAACATGATGTGTATGTGGATAGCTGAATGTTTTTACATTTGTGTAGGATACACCCTGGGATGTTGACAGGTCCCATGAAAGCAGTATGTATGGCTTTAGAGAGTGCAGCTTGTACCAGCATAGTCGTTAGTACAGGGTCTCTGTAGTGTACATGGATATATTACTAAGTGTACCTGTTGGGAGGGTGGGAGTGGGTTTAGGTTCCCTGAGACGCTATCTGGATGAACAGGTGCTATTTCTGTAGGTGCAGTACTTCCTATACCATAGTGCTGTGCAGCACGGCAGGTCTTGTCATTGCCATTATGATTAATGACACAGCTATAGAATGCTCTGTGCTTGGCCTCATAATATGTGGCTGATTAGTTTCACAGTAGCTTTGCTTGGTTTTATATGGTGTATCTGCATCTTACTGAGGCTGACCAGGGATCACCTACACTCATGTGTGTTCACTCTTGCAACAGTTACTAACTTCTATGGTACAGTTTAAAGCATGGTACCACCAGTTTGCCTACTTGTTTGTGTTGGGTTGAATCCTGGTTCTGTTTCAATGGCACAATCACTGCACATATGTGACTGCTTAAGGTTAATTTGTGTAGGATTCAGCATTTGCACATGCATTATCCATCTGCATGGGTGCCATGACACTCACAACTCTGTTCTTAGGAAACATAACATTGGCATTGGGGACTAACTACGTATAGCATACTGTTAGCCCTGTTTGTGTGACTACTGTGATCCAGGTCAGTGAGGTAGATGGAATCCAACATGCATTGAGTGCAGGTGTTGGTACATGAGGAGTCTTCCCAGTTCATAATGGAATAGTTGAGAGTAGCCATTATTATGGTTCTGTCTCAGACCTAATCTTCCCCATTACAGCACATTATGACAGTTGGGAAGTCCGCGGCCTGGTGGGTGATCTGTCTCAAGGTGCATTTTAAATTCCACTTTGGCACAAAAGTAGTTGCTCAGCATAATGCATCTGATATTACGCAAGTGCAATTAGCGTGGGGGTGTACATATCCTTCAGGAATATGGACACACCTGCGGCCCATGTGTTTCAATAAAGGATAATGGGCAAGAGGTGAGGTATGTGTTATAACATGGTCATGCGGTTGTGCTCTCCGGAGCACTGAAACATGTCTCAGCCACTGCACAGATATGTTTTCCATGTTAGGGATTGACATATGTGTGTCCGTATAGTGTCTCTGACATGTGTCATTGTGTAGCGAGACCCGCAGTTTATTGCTTGGCTGTCCCTGTAACAGCAGTTGACCCTCACTTGAACTGTGCATGATAAAGGAACTATAGGGGAAGCATGAGCTCTAGGCAGTATCCAGATTCCCAGGGGTGACAGGTGCAGGCCCTGTCTGGCAAAGCATCATGGTCTGTCAACCATGTTATTCCAGGACGACAGATACTGGATACCCTTTGACATGCACCATTACACTAGACAATTGTGGAATACAATCCTTTTGTCCCTGTACTGCAGTATCATTCTGGCTAATG
The DNA here is from genome assembly GCF_019279795.1 of Protopterus annectens. Taxonomy (NCBI): domain Eukaryota; kingdom Metazoa; phylum Chordata; order Ceratodontiformes; family Protopteridae; genus Protopterus; species Protopterus annectens. The sequence goes on along the minus strand of NC_056747.1, from coordinate 934,945,570 downwards.
GCAGAATGCTACCCAGGCCTTGGGACATACCTGCATGGGCTACAAGACCTGACAGTTCCTACATGTGTTTCCATGCAGCCCAGGTTACTGCATCACAGATTCTGCACAACAACATGGAATATGCCAGAGCCATGTATATAGTACAAAAGGTGGTCTGAGTGTATGAGTATGTGGCCAATCATGGCAGATAGGCAGCTGACAGTATGTATGCCCTCATATAGGTTGGTGTGTAACATAGTACTAGAGTTTGCATTCACAAATGAGTACTGTTGAGCATGTTTCCAGTCACATGTTCAGAGGTGTGGCACAATTATGCAAACTATGTCATACAGTTTGTGTATTTTGGTGACTGTCTCTTCCTGCTTTGGGGGTCACTTGTTTGGCCAGATACTTAGACGTGCCTGTGAATGTGTGTGATTTCTGGTAGTGTGTGTGGGTGTCCTTACTGTGTTCTGGTAAGGGTGTGTGTTGGTTGTGTTGATGAGCTGCATGTGCTAACCTACACCTCATGACTGTCCACTCCAGTCATGGCTGTAGACTGGGCTGCCTTCCAGCTTACCCCTGTAGCTGCATCCAGAACAATGTGTGGGGCGTGGTGTTAGGTGGGTCTGGCAGTGTACCTGGCATAGAGATTACATTCCCCCAGGATGGCCACATACACAAAGCTGACATTAGTAAACACCAGTAGCTGACTAGTGGACATGCCTGTATGAGCAGTCAGTACTACAACTACCAAGTACTGTATTTAGTTTACGTATTGCCTATGAAGATGTTTTAGACAGTGATGCTCACATATAAATATTTGTGTTATAGACGTGACAACACTGGCTATTACAGAAACATTGTAGCTACCTTTAGCAGCAATCCTCTGAGGAGCACATCAAATCCTGTTAGTTGATTACAGATGATGCAAGTGTCTACAGGTATGTTTCCTTCTCTGGGTATATACTCACATATCCACCAGGACCATGAGCTCTGTTGGGCACAGACACCCACTCTCCAAACAGAGTCATGTATCAATAGACTCTGATGCCACTATCAACATGATCAGGATATAATCAGATAGTGTGAGCCATCACCTATGATGCGGCTATTACCCATGGGCAGCTGTCTCCTACATCTTACACTCCTACTGCAGATGTTACACTGGAGTTAAAGATGATATGCAACCTGTTTCATTACCAGTGCTGTGCACTACCTTACATACAGTATGTGCAGGCGGCTGTTAGGTTGGCAATGAGAGGTTGGGCTACACAAACCTGGTAGTTCAACCAGTGTGTCTGTACTCTCAATATCCACTCTATGTAGGTGTGCACATAGCCATTTGGCCCAGCCCTGTAACAAGGGTCACTACACATTTGCATAACATGAACACATGCACAGCTGTTATTGCTTGCAAACAATAGTAGAGAGGTGGTATTACATGTGTTATGTGCATGGATAGTTACCTGGCTCTTCCAATTATCTTTGCTATCATGCTGCTAACCTGTCAGATGAATATTAATGCTATGTATCCTGTCATTGAGTATTGTAATTGCCAATAGACATAACTACTGTTTGCATAACATAACAGAACTGCTATGTAGAATATAATACAGATCTGCTTAGAATACTGTACATTACACAGTTATTGGCACAATACCCCACAATGCACACCATATTTGCATGGTAAGCCCACCTTTAACATGTTCATCTTACTTATACACCCATACATATGTCGACTGTTACAATATATCAACATATACTATCCCCTGTTATAGCACATACTTGTTGGACCAGTCCTGACACTGACAGTGGCTGGAAGCGAATTGGTGGGTTCCAAGCCCATATCATCCCTTGTGGTGTATGTGGAGTGTGCCGTGTGACCTACAGCAGTACACACAATACTATAAGCATTACTACTGCTCAACAATACATTGCTACAAGATAGCTATTTCCACTATATGCATTGATTACACTGTAATTCTTACAGTACAGGTACTACATACACAGACATACTACATGTTATACATACCGTCTTAGTAATCAGAGGTGTTATTAACTAGTATAATACTCGTTTTTGGTTCATCTTTCAGTGTTTTGTACTATCCTACAAGTAGATACAGATGGTTTGAATGTGTGACAAGGCAACCTTTTATAGTTACAGATCAGTAACATGTGCTATCCCGATAACCAATTGGTGTTCCTAAGTAGCTAATTACATGCTCATCAGCTGCGCTGCTACTGCCTTAGCCAATACCATGGCTACAGTGGAGTATAATTGAGTACTCCAATTCGGCATTGTTCCTTTGCCTTACTTGTGAGGAAGACAGCTTGGAAGTTTTGTTTGGAATCTATTGCAACAGCTGTATGGAGACAAACAGTAATATATTGTGTGTAATGCCTAGAGGATTTGGTCTAAATGTGAGTACTGCTGTTATATTTCTGAACATTGCTACTTGTGCAGGGTTTGTCTGTACCTACTAATTCTGCATATGTTGCAGTCTGGCCAGATTGTTTGACCAGCTCAAGGCTGCATAGCTATGCATATAATGTTAGGGAGTTTACAGTGTGCTTACCAGACATAGTTTGGTGTTACTGTGTATCATACTGTGCTGATAATCAGTACTCGGTAAAACTTCCTGGTGTACGAACCTTTCAACCCTCTGAAATGGGATTAGTTCATACAAACCCTGTTACATCAGCAGCTGTTCAATTGTATAACGGCAATTATTTCACATAGGGCCATGTCAGTGTGTCTGTGTCCAGGTATGTTAAGGTTTCAGCAGATGTTGTACAGTAGTTGCATAATTGGTTATGGTATGACAGTATGTATTGATGTAATTATTTTGGTTGTGGGGTAGATGTTGGTGGGTGTACATAGCACATGCAGGTGTGTAGGAACCCCTTTTAAACAACGTCTGTATGTGTGTGGGTGTTCATTCCCTATGTGAACACCTATCCCTTAGTGGACTAATACTATGGTAATTGCAAGCTGATTCAATAAGGCGCTATTAAATACTTCCTGTATAGCATGCAGGTACTGTTAGTCCTTGAATCCTTTTGGCAATACATCAGAATGTAATAAAGTTTTGCAAAATGAAAGCTGTCTGTGTAATTCTGTCATGGATATTTGCAGTCATTGCAGTTGTGTTGGTGACTGTGTCCATAGAACATATTTGTAATAGTGTATTGGCATATACTCTTCATATGTTATGTTCATATTGTTGGTGGGGGGGGGGGCAGAATGTGTGACAGTCATTTGGTGTATATATGTCTGATACATGTTAATGTTCATATGTTTCTGAAATTAGGTGTTGCAGTGTGACATGACAGGGTGTATTATGAATGAGAAAGGTTCTTGCTTTGTGTCCTTTTTATATTGTCCCCATACTCCGTGTATGCCCCTCCAGTTCATGTATTGGACATCCGACCCAGGCCCTCCTTGATGCATGATTGCGTTACCCATCATTCCTCCCCCACCCCAATCTTCACATACACAGTAACCACCCCTTCTGTGGTGAATTAGGTTAATATTAATTGTTATAATACCAGAGCTGCATGTGTTTTGTGTACACTCCAATTCCTTTGGAGTGCTTCTATGTCATGAAGTGTGTTCATAGATGTTTATGTATATATGGCTATTGATGTAACTGTATAATATATATATATATATATATATATATATATATATATATATATATATATATATATATATATATATATATGTGTGTATATATATATATATATATATATATATATTTCATATTAGTTTGCAACAATAAGACATATGTAGACTGGAATTTGTTGGTTCACAAACTACAGCACATTACAATGCTGTACATATGTACACAAAGTGACTGTCCTATTTGTGATCATTACAGTGAAATGCATATGGTATAAGTTGTAGTCTCAAGACCATGAGTGGTAAGTCCCATGACTATAGTGTACATGGTCCAGGGTTTGACACCCGCTTTACAAATGTTTTTTGCTACAGAATAAAGCTCATTTAAGCAGTTGTAAGCATGTTTAAAAGTATTTGTGTGACATTATAGCAGTGGTTAAACACAGTTAAACAAACTTTGTAACGTATAACCTGTGCACGCAAACACGGCCACATCCGCTAACTACTCCAGATATATACATGTCAGTGATGTAACATCTCACTATGTGCTGACATAACATTACATTCTCTGTTGACTGTACTCTCCAGCACACATGGGTTTATATGGGTGTTTCGAATATTTATTATACAGACGATTACTACCTATATATGCAAGCTGTGGTTAAGGTATACTTTTGCACATGATAAACATCCCTGCTTTTATCGGGATTGTAACCTCAAATGCACAGATACTATGTGGATGCTGTAACCATTACATGTTGACATTAATGTTGCTTCCGCCTATTTCCTATTTAGATGATTTCTATGTGTAAGCTAGGCTAAGCAAAGGGCGGAGGCCCTCAAACTCACTGAGCTTCACATATTCTTGAAATAACAACATATAACAAATGTACTGTGAGGCAATACATTACATTCCTAACTACATTAGGCATAGCCCCTCACTGACACACTTCAAGGGAAACCTTGTTGTGTGAATGGGTAACAGACTATACACCCCTGGGATCATGAGTCCCAGACCCATACAGCCAGAGGTTGGGGGAGCCTGTCCAGTTTGATAGCTGCAAGACCTATTGGGGGAATTGAATGGTGTTGAATTGCCACATTAACATGCCCTCTTTAGATCACTAAGTGCCCCTATCACCCTCCACAACCCCAGTCTTTAACAGCTTCCAGCAACTCTGCCTGGAATTGCTTCATTGGCTATGCTTGACATAGGCTCAGTTACTTCATCAATGGTGTGGGGAAAGCCAACACACTGTAGCTATGCTTCTAATTGCCCTTGGGCAGATAGGTAGTAGGCTATTTGTGAACCTTTAACGTGCAGGCCATCACAGCCATAATATGTGAATAAACAGACCTTCAGATCACAATATACAGTGAGAAATCACCATGTAGTCAGGAAACAGTTGAATACAGCAAGAACATACAGAACACTGATACTTAGTCACTCCAAAAGCCTATCTTGGAAGCTAGAAGACTTGTATAAGTTTAAGGCTTTCTATTGCTTACCAGAAGGTTACCTACAGGAGAGATGAAAAACAAGCACAGATGGGGATCATGCATGCAACGATACCATACCGGCCTATGTGTCAGCCTTAGGCTTTGGAATACTGGCCAAAACTATTGGCGCCCCCATGGTGCCTTATTTAGGAGACTCTCGAAGATGAATACCAGCTCCGTAAACAGCACAGTAGCAGATTCAATGAGGATTATGCTACTCAACACCAGGAGTTGTGATCACAACATGCATGCACTCACAGCACAACTCAGGATGGACAACATCAACATCTGTGCATTAACTGAAATCTGTCTTAAGGCTCCTGAGACCACACCAGCACTACCATACTACAACCCATACCACACATTTCAGCCACAGAACATGAACTGACAGACATGGAGGGGCTGTATCCATATTCATCAGGGATACCTACACCTCCAGGTTAGTGTGGCAGCATGATACCTTTGTGATCATCCATGTGCAGCTAACATCAGCCACAACTGCAATGTGAAATGTGGCCTGCTACGGATCACCCTCCATGACCCAGAACCTCCACTCCACCTACCTGGAGACAGTGGAAAACATGACAGTCCTAACGCACACCCTAGCATTAGTCGGTCAACTACCATGCCATTAACTGGGAAACGTACTCCAGTACTCACTTCCAGGCCCAGCGCTTCCTGGAATGTATCACTTCATATGCCCTGTATCAACTGGTAACCTCCCCAACGTGGGGTGGAAACTACTAGATGTGGTCATCACCAACATGGGCAACAGGTGCACCACAGTGGAGGTTAACCAGTCACTGGTTAGATCTGACCATGAACTAGTCACTGTTTCCACACCCTAGCATCTCCCCCATCCACGGATACCACAGTGTATACCTTTCCTACAGCTAAATTTACACTACTAGTGACAGGGGTGGGGGGGTTTCAAAGCCCCCATGCTAAAGGGGAAACACTGCTCAAGATACAGACAGATTTACAAATGCAGTCTATAAGCACCTACATGAATGTATGGATCGTGCCATCACTGGTAAACCAAGATTCACTCCTCCTAGACCAGGACACCGGTCTGGTGGACCTCTGCAATAACCAGGCTAGACTACAGACGTAGGACAGTGTTCCAGACACACAGCAAATCCCACGAAGGGTAGACATCCGTGACCACTATTAGTATGATACGTAGGTCCCTCATAACATCATCCAAGGCTAACATCAGCAGGAGAATACGCAAGGATTCGAAAGATAACCACAAAGCCTTCTTTGGCTATGTCAAGGATCTACGTGGTGACACACAGATTTGCACTGTGCTGGTGAAATATAGCACAAAATATGCTGACACTACTGATATCACCAACATCCTTGCAGATACATTCGGTGCATACTTCACCCCCTAAAGGGCCCACAACACTACCCGAAAGGTACAGTATCCCAACCATCAGAGACACACAGGTGGAAATGGCCCTCTCTAACAGCAGAACACAGCATCAATGGATGCAGATCTTGACCCAGACTGCATCTTGCAAACTGTACATGACAACCTGCCCCCACCTAATTAAGCATTCCTACCTCAGCCTCTCCACAGGCTACATGCCCATACAATGGCACGTGGCAACGGTTATTCCATTCCATCAAGGTGGAATCACAACTGACCATGGTAGCTACCACCCCGTAAGCCTGACTAGCCTGGTCTGCATTGGTATGGTTCGCATCCTCATGGCACTCATTAACAATGACATTGGTAACTTCCGAACACTTGACCCAACCCAGGTCAGCTTGGTTGAGCGCAGTTCATGCCTACTGAACCTGTTTGATGTCTTACATACAGTCACCAAGACATTAGATGACGGGGGTGGTGGTTCACACATACTACCTGGACCTCACCAAGGCATTTGACACCATGTCCCACTCAGGTATTATTGATAAACACACCAGCCTGTACATTCACCCATACATAACAGGTTGGGTTGCCAACAGGCTTACACACAGAACCCACATGGTACGAATAGTGGTCTCCAGGTCCAACTCTTGAACAGTCATGACTGGTGTCCCACAGGACTCAGTCCTGGGAGCCCTACTGTTTGGCATATACATCTCAGAGGTACAGGCAAACACAGGTGGACTATGGCAGACCATGTTTGGAAATGACTGCGAACTGGGAGCCATGATTGATAGTCCAGCTGACTCGGACATCCCTCAAGGGTCCTCACAGAGAACGTCACAGGGTGCCAAGAACACAGCCTCCAGCCAAGTGCCACTAACTGCATGGTCATTCCATTGTGGAATTGGCACCCACATATTAACACATAAGTGACAGGCACTTTAATACAGACGAGGTAATGAGGTATCTGGGGACTAAGGTAGATAGTGATCTCCCCTTTGACAATCCTTCTATGTAGGCCATCTGATTACTAAAGGATTCCCATCTAGACATATTGGGGTTATAGTGCCCCTTTACCAGGGGCGGCTCGTGGCATCGGACTGCCGGACTGCAGCCTCCTCAGCAAAATAGAACAGAAAAACGTACTGTTAGTTTTTTAATATTTTATTTTTTTTTTTTATGTCTCAGTTGAGTTTAGTGTTGACTTACTTGTTTCTCTGTTGCTGACTCGGCGAGTACGTGCATGCGCAGTTAGACCACTTCGGGTCGCGGACCCGTGGTAAATTTAAAACAAGACTTTTTTTCTTTTTCCTATCTGCTGCAGTCCGGAGAGCGAATTGCCACATCAGTATGATGCCCAGCAGTCTATGTGGTTCCAAACCGCATAGAATTAGAAGGGGTTCGGACTGCGACGTCCGCAGGCACGTACATGATGTGCTTGGGCTAAATGGCTGCTGATTGGTTGTCGCTCTCTTCCCGGGCTTTATGGGCTGGGAAAAGAGCTAGAAGCAAACAGTTACAGCCAGTTTCGGTCAGGACTTGTCTTGGGTGGAACAGGAGAGGTGGATTATTATTTTGTGTTTTTAACTTTTTGCTTGCCTTGGAGTTGGCGGTCTAACTTTGTTTGCTGGAGCCTGGACGTGACACAGACACACAGCAGCTGAATCATACAGATACTTGAACAAGAGGATGTTACCAGGAGGAGCTGACATTTCCTTCTCAGAGAGAATGGTAAACTTTGCTGCCATGTCCTCATGTAGTTTCTTCTTATACATGTATGACTTTTCAGTTTACGTGACTGAAAAGGGTAAGGCATTCGACTGCTTATTTACCCTTTGAGAAAACCAAGATTTTTTTCTCAGTCCTAGAAAATGTAACTTTCTGATTTTATGCACCTGTGTCTTAGATTCCTGCATGCTTATCTTTTCTGGACACAAGCACTCCCAGTCTCCGAAGGAACTTCTCTTCTGTGGCTTCATATGCTAATATTGGATTCCCTCTGCATACTCCTACAGTGAAAGAAATACAGCCCTAAGTATTTCAACTGTTCTGCATAATACAGGTTATCCATAGCTGTAATCCTTTTTTTATGATCTATCTTTTGATACAACCTACCCTGCTACATTCATCATTTGTTATCATATTCAATACTGGATCACTGTAATCAGATAGATGCCCTGTACAGAACATGAATAAGCACATATTACTTTCTTGGTTAGGATGAGGGGGCTTGGGTTCACTCCACTTGGCCTGATAGAAAACCAATGTCCCTAGTCCTAATTATGAGTGGCCACAAGGCTCTGCCCTCTGAGAAGCTGGGAAATCCTCCTTGCTAAAAGTTTGAGAACCAATAAAAAAAGTTGATGTCACAAGGTGAGTGTTTGGAAATTAGGAAGTATGCTGGAAGGGAAACATTTAAAAAAAATCATTTATTATAAAAGACTTGATTTAGATTTTATACAAGAAAATTACTCTGCCTCTCTAATATCTGCCATTGGTTTGTTCTACTTTTTCCATGTAGAGTTAAAAGCATGCATCAGAAACATGCTTGCTGAGCTTTACATGAATTCTTTCAGTGTAAAGTTGGTGTGCAGATCTAGAAATATGTGAACTTGTGTGATAAAGCCATCTTTCTCCTTCAGTGTGTCTGTTGCTAATTCTTTCCTCTGCCAGCACATTCTTTGTTAGCCATTAGTGAAAGTTGTCTTTGCTGCACACTTATAACTTATCTGATATGAATTCTCAAACTGCACACAGTATTCCATTTGGGTTTTATTGTTCTATAGAAAAGCAAAACCCAAGCCTCTTGTAATGGGCTTTAACGTTATGATATCTTTAGATACAAGTCACGTGACACAGATACACAGCAGCTGCAGAAGTAGAGTACAGACTGAAGGGAGAGTTTATCTTTATCTTTTCTTCTTGGTGGTGGTACGTATGGTATATCATATGTTCATATAGGCTCTGTAAACCAACTCCTCCTAGAGACTTGTACTTGATATAAAATCATTATTTTATTTACTGTGATACCAAATGATTATGGAATATTGTCCATTAAGTAATTTTTATGTAACTATGGCCAGATTTCAGGTAAACAGGTTGAGACATTATGTGAACTGCTTGAAATTGTATTGGAGAAAAATATTTTTTATCTTTGATAATAAGTATTACTACCTTAGTTCTAAATGGATGGGAGAATGAAAATATTTATAATGGTCGTGAGTGTCATGTAGGTAAAGTGCGTTTTTTTTTTAAAGCTTTGTGGACAATGTATTCCTGATTTGGGAATGGGAGAGTGGTGAGTTGATACAGTTCATTGATTATTTGAATAATAGTACTAATTTTCTGAAATTTTCCATGCATAATTCCTCGAGTAGCATAGAATTTTTAGATGTTGCCATTAATTATGATGGGACTGATTAACATACATACATACCTCAGTCAGTACATAGAAAGAATGTACATAAGAATAACTACCTGCATAGGAAGAGCATGCACTCTTCCCATGTGTTTAAGGGAATTGTTAAGGCACAGATGACACAAATAAGTAGGCTGAATACTGATTTGGGTGGATGTGAACCACAAATGGATGAGATAATGCATGAATTTATTGATAGTGGCTATGAATCTAGGTTACTAGCCATTATTAGACAAGATGTTATTGCATCTAGGAATTCTGTAGCTAGACCATATTTTGGTAATGCCCCAGTAGGAATGGAGACAACTGAGGTCCTTAGGAATAATAATACTGTACACTATGTCACTACTTTTAGTATGTGTAGTGAAGGTATTAAAAAAATTTATAACTGATAACTGAGGCATTTTAAAAACTTTGCATGAGTTACAAGCATACCTCTCAACTGTACAGATTTTCGCAGAATGTCCAGATTTTTGCCTTATATATTTGGTCCGTTTTTCATAAAATTGTGGCTTTCTGGCAAATTAGTGGCAAATCATTAAAGACTGAAGTTAGAAAATAATGACAGACATTTGAGTTTCAGATTTCATACCCTTCAGAAAATTCATACTAATGCAAGACCTATTCTATTATCTTTCTAAGTTTATAAAGGCAATATTTAAAAATTGTCCTTATTTTTAGGCCTTTGTCCCACTTCTATGTATGGCTTTGTCCAGATTTCTTGTTCTAAGGTTGAGAGGAATGACAAATGTGTCAGGGCCATCACAGTCATCCGGAGACATTTCAAATTGTGACATACTTGTTGCACCCCACTCCCCCATGTAGTGACTCTGGATGTGTCCAAGCAAGGCAAGGTGTAGTTAAGCAGTGTAAATGTGCAGGCAGAGTATCCCCCCATCCAAGGTAGACACAAGTACTACAGTGGCTTTTCATCTGTCCTTGATTTTGCAGAATGGTCTGGTTTGTCATATTTATGTACTGTTGGTTTATGCTTATTACTCAAAGTGCCTGTTGCTCTGTGTTTAAGTAGCAATGCTTTAATGACCATCAGGTAAGCTTGTCTGAGACCGTAAGATGCAAGTAAGCTTTAATAAGCATACTGTTAAAGAATTGCCAGCATTGAAAGCCTTTCTGTTGCTGCCATGCAGAGAATACTTAACTAGATAATGTATAAGCCTTGGGTATTGAAATGCATATGACAGTATGTGTAATAAAAGACAGGATTACATTATTTTAAGAAGCTCATTACACTTGTTGGAGACTTCCAGTCATCTCTGCAGGCTTTTCCCGTAAACTAAACAGAATGCCAATCATGTGTGGTCCATAACCTGTACAGTAATCCTTTAAGCAATGTATCTTGAGCTTGTTTCTTGTTTGCTTTTCATTTTTTACTTTGATCATGTTTTCCCCATGAAACAAGTAGATAGTTGTCAGGCAGCAGGTCTTTTTTGGATAAGAAACATTTTTACAAGTGGGGTTATCACAGAGATTGCTACTTTCAGCATGTTACTTGGTCGTTTAATAAAGATGAATATAAATTATAATTAGAACTGCAGTGCAAGGAGAAGTGGTTTGAGTTGAGTGCTGCTTGTTTTTCTTATGCTTTATGTTGACTGGCATTCCAGTAATGTATTTAAAAAGTAATTTATTTTTTCATGCCTCGCAACCTTTCTGTTTCCATCTAGATATTAGATAAGCTGTCATGCAGCCAATGCATTGAAATATTTTTATTCTTCTGCACTTCATTTTGTCTTGATTGGACTCTCATAATGACGATTTGGCACCCAGGGCAGCGTATTAAATTAAAGTTAGTTTTTGTGGTTTTGAGCATAGCTCCTCCCCTTTCTAGTTGGCCACATCCCTTCCCATTGACCCCACCCATTCAGCTGCCTCCTGCGGCCCCCCTTTGATTTAAAGTCACCAGCCGCCACTGCCCTTTACTCATCATTCATCAGTCCCATCATAGGGTACAATAACCCATGTGGGATGTACCTCAGAAGACATGTCCAACAGCTGGGGGAATCCACGAATGAACCTCGCCAAGGGGAATACTAGCCTCCAACATATGGCCTATGCAGCCAGACTGAATAAACTCCTGCTTTACTCTGTGGCATCTCATTTACCCAGAGATGATCTCCGCTGGCCAACACAGCCATGTCGAACTCAGGCTTGATGGATATGCTCCACCAATGGGAATCCATGTCACAGTGAGCCACACACTGCAGTGAGCTGAACCTTGCCACAACAATAACTGGAAGATGCTGGAGGGACAGCTTCCTGTCACAGACACTTTCCATACTTTGGAACAACATCACTAACTACATTATACAGAGCCCCTCACTAACACTCTGCAAGAGAAACCTTGAAGGGTGGATGGGGAAGAGTAGATGCACCACAGGGATCCTGCCATTGGCTCTGCTCCACAGAGGGACAGTTAATGAATCAGTGGGGTGGCAAAAGCTGACACATTTTGGCTGGCCTTATGAATGGCCTCTGGCAGTTGGCCAAGTACCTACCTATGAATCTATACATACTGTATCTGCATATGCTGATAGCTTAATATACTGTTCAGGTGTTGACTTACCTTGTGCCAATGGCTGTTGTGTGTGCAATAGTTGAGGGCTGCCTATGTTGGATGCACACAGTAGACTGCCTATACATGACAATTTACAGGTAGTCTTGTGTGTGTGCCATCCATTTTTACTGTGTGTGCAGGTGGAGAAAGGTGTCAGTCCCTAGGTGCCTACACTGTCAGTGCGTGTGCTATACGTTCCCTCTTTGCCAAGGCATGGGCATACTGGACATGCCTCCGTCTGTCTACTGGGGCTAGCTCAGGGCGTTCATAGTCTGAGTACCTCTGTGCCTGTGGGGCCCTTGGCAATGCTGGTGGGCTGTGAGGGCCTTCACCATTCTGTCCCTGCTCTAGTTGTTTCCGCAGGACCATATTGTGTAGCATGGCACACACTATGAAGATGTGGGCACATGTTCATAGGTTCATACTAAGCTATCTGCCCTAGGGCATTTATAAGCCTAGCCAGAATGTGTTTGGCTTTCGCCACCCATTTTAAATTAATTTTGCTATGCCCTTTTTCGAGGTTAGTATACTGTGCCTCTGTCTAACAGTGACACAGAAGTGATACCCGGGTTAAACCTACGATCTCCCATCCACTCATCAAGATTCCTCTTGAAGAGAGTCAATGAGGGACTCTGCCTAACCTGGACTGGGATTTTATTCCAGAGTGAAGGGAGCCTCTGGGTTATGAATCTGTCCCCCAACATGTCCTATTTATTTCAGTGCTGAGGTTCAAGTCTCTCGGCCAGTAGCTCGATGGGATTTGGATTTTCTGAGGTGCAGCATGTCCATTAATTCCAGGTTGGACATGGCTTTATCGTCAGGCACAGATCGCCCTGAACAGGCGGTATGCCACTGAGTAGAGCTGGAGTTTCTTTAACCGGGCAGCATATGGCATCTGTTTGAGCCCTTTGATCCTCTTGGTGAGGTACTTTTGGGGTCTTTCCAGTTGCTGCAGGTGTCTGGTAAGGGACATCCCAAAGGGGCATTGTACTCAATTATGGGCCTGATGAGGGATGAGTAAAGAGGCACGATGACCTCCCTGATCTAGATGTGAATCCCTTCATGATTAGGTGGGCTATATAAAATGTTTTTCTAACCACTTTGGCCACGTGGTTGTCAAATGAGAGACTGCTATCAACTTGGGTCCCCAGGTTCCTAATTACTTCTTCTGTACTTAATGGATTACCACCTATGTGGTAATTTGTGGGCACTTTGTTTTGCCAAAGGGATGACTATACACTTTTGGCGTTTAGCTTGAGGTCATGGCTCTGGCACCAGTTGTCTGTTTCTATGAGGCCCTTTTGGAGGATGCTTGTGTCGGCTGGAGAGTCGATTATGGTGCCCAGTTTGCAGTCATCTGCGAACTTGGTCAGCCACAGTCCTTCCGTGTTGGCCTGTACCTCCGAGAAATATATACCGAACAAGAGAGGTCCCAGGACTGAACCTTGTGGAATGCCACTTGTAACTGGTTTGGAGTCTGACATGGCTCCAGCAATTCTAACCATGTGGGTTCTGTCCTTGAGCCAGTTTGCAACCCATCTAGTGACATAGGGGTTTATATTTAAGCTGGTGAGCTTATCTATAATGCCCGAGTGGGGTATTGTATCGAAGGCTTTTGCGAGGTCCAGGTAGGCTGTGTGGACCACCTTCCCCTCATCAATGGCCTTGGTGACTGTTTCAAAGAAATCAACCAGGTTTAAGAGGCAGGATCTGCCCTTAACAAAGCCGAACTGGGTAGAATCCAGTGTCTGTAGGTCCCCAATATCTTTATTTATGAGGTCCATGATGATCCTTTCCATAGCTTTGCAGACCAGGCTAGTCAGGCTTATGGGGCGATAGTTTCCAGGATCCTTTGAGGCACCACCTTTGTGGAGAGGGACCACTGTTGCTGTACGCCACTCTTTGGGTACATATCCTGTAGTGAGGCTGAGATTGAACAGTAGTTTTATGTTTGGGTTTAGCTCTTCTTGGAGTTCATGTAGGATGCAGCCCGGGACACCGTCTGGTCCCATTGATGCTGTTTTTTTGCTTTGGAGGCGGCTCTTACCTGAGCATCTGAGATGTCAGGGGCAGCACTCTGCTAGGATAGATATTTGCCCTTTGGTGGGGGGGAGAAGTTTGCGCTGAACCTGTCAGCTAGGATGTTGGCAATGTCTGTGGGTTCGGTGTACTTTTTGTCATTTTGGACAAATTCTGAGCATATCTGGGAATTCCCACCCAGGTACCTAACATAACTAAAGAAAGCCTTGTGATTATCCTTAGTGTCCTGTGCAAATTTTCTCTCAAAGCTGGCCTTAGACGATTTTATGAGTGCCCGTAGTTTTTTGCTAATACTGATCAGAGATGCCTTCCCTTTTTGGGATTTTGCTCTATCATTTAGTAGCTTCCTCCTTCTATTGTACAGTTTGTTTGTGGCTGGGGTCCACCAGACAGGATGTCTGCCTTTGGAGGATTGGGTCTTGGTTTTATTTGGGATTGCATGATCCATGCATTCCTGAAGGTGTTCATAGAATGCATTTATAAAGGATTCTGCGGTCTGGGCCGTATTTTCCACAGGCCCGGGGGCTTTGAAGGATTCCACCTTGGTTTTGAGGAGTGTGAAATTTGCTTTAGAGAAGTTTTTCACTGTGGTTTTCTGGGCAGGAGGTGGGGTTGGGATGTGAATATCCAGTGAGATTAGTTTATGGTCTGATCTTACCAGTGAGGGATACACTTCTGGTCTGGAGCATAGAGTCCCCATGTTGGTGATGATCAGGTCCAGTATGTTTTCCGCTCTTGTGGGAGTGGTAACATGTTTTTCCATAGCATTTGAGTTTATAAATTCTAGGAACCTTTGGGCTAGGGTGTTGGAGCTAGAGTAATGCGCCCAGTCTATGTTTGGGTAGTTGAATTCGCCCAATATAATGGTGTTTGGAGAGACCTTCATATTTTCCAGTGTTCTCAGGAAGGCCGAGTGGGGTTCCTGGGTTTGGGAGGGTGGTCTGTAGCAGGCTATAAACTGGAAGGCAGTTTTACACACTGTTAGTTGCAAATGGATAGTATCTGATGCTTCGTGCTGTGCCACCAACCTGGAGGTGTGGGTATCATTGACGAATATTGATACTCCCCCTCCTTTTGTGGTTCGGTCCAAGTTTTGGGGCCGAAAAGCATGGTATGAGGTATAACCTGGTAGTGCTGGGGTGCTCTCGGGAGCCTTGAACCAGGTTTCTGTTATTGCACAGATATCGATGTTCTCCATGCTAAGGAGAGTTTCGAGTGCGTGCATCTTGAGGTTTAGACTTCTGGCGTTGAGTAGCATTACTCTTAGTTTCTTATCCCTTGTGATACCTATGGAGGTGGGTTTGTCTTTTGAGCCTTGCCGATATCCGAAAGCCCAGGGGTGACAGGTGCAAGCTATCCCTAGCGAAGCATCGTGGCTTGTTGAGCATGTCATCCCAGGCTGACAGGCAGTGGATCCCCTTTGAATGACACCAATACTTAAGCCAGTTGTTGAAATTGATCATCTTGTCTTCATATTGTGGCATCATTCTTGGTGAGGGTAAGATGCTACTCAAGGTCAGGGTCATACCAGCCTGGGCCACATGCTCAGAGAGCTCCTCTATGTCTCTGTTCATGTAGTCCAGGGAGGTACGTCTCAGGTCATTCACACCAGCATGGACAATGACTGAGTCATATTTGTACTTGCCTTGGAGTGACCTGAGTGCTTGTGTTATGTGGCGGATCCTAGTGCCCGACAGGCAGCTCACCGTGACCTTCTCCTTGTTCAGCCTGGTGAGCAGGACGTTAGTGTGCCTGACGATAGAGTCACTTATTACAAGTGTATCAGGTGTGTTGTTTAGCCTTAAGGGCTGTGACTGTTCGGCACACTGGCTTTGTGAGCTATGTGTTGCACATGTTTTGTTTTGGGGTAGCGGTTGCTTGGGTGTCTGCTTTGGAGGTCTCTGCTGCTTAGGCAGATTTTTATTTAGAGCCTCCGAGTATGTTTTTGTGTGTTTATGTGTTTGGTTTGCTGTCGTGGTAGGTCTATGTGAGACTGGAATTGTAGTGAGTGTGGTTTCCTTCTCCTCCTGACTGGTTATGCCAGTACTGAGTTGAGAGAGCTTAGCCTCCAGTTTGGCTATATGGATGCATCTCTCACATGTGTTGGAATTTGTTGGGAGGAGGAGAGGGTTGTCCGTGTACATGAGGCAGTTGTAACATTGCCTCAATATTCCCAGATTCACCAGCTGGACCGGAGAGGAGATTGACAACTGACCTTTGGACATGCTAGAATAGTGCTGGGAATTCCTTTATAATTGAAAAAAAAGGGCCAATGGGGAACAAGGTACTCAAGGGGAGTTTGTGAGGGTGTAGTGCTTTTAATTTTTTAGTGCTGACTTATATAATTGCTTTAGTGAGCAAGTGCCAGGTAACTTAAATGCAATGTGTTACAGGTAACTTAAATGCAAAAACGACAAACAGTAACTTTCTTTTAAGTGAAACAAGGAAATAAGTACAGTAAGCAATGCAGATATCACTAGGGATCCACAGAAGCACTGAAAAGCCGCGTTTTAGGTGGTATTAGCGTTTCAGGGAAATAACAAGCAAACAAACAACAAGCATACAAACAAAGCTAGATTCAGCAGGCCTGGATCTAGTCTATGCTGCAACAAACAAGGTGTACCAGTTTCAGTAAGAAACAGTTGAAATATGCAGGCACTATAAGCCTTTAACCAGAAATTCCCAGCTCAGAAGGGCAGAGCCCAGCCTCTCCTCCCACAAGAGTTCAGACCACGAACCTTCTTAATGTAAAATAACTGGCCTGAAGCCCAAGTGCTTAAACCAGAACTAATATACTTTTAGAATAACAGACACTGAGCCCTCAATCAGCAGTTCCCAACTTAGAAGGATGTAAGCTACCTGTCCTGCCACCACAGTGCAGGCCACAAACCTTCCTAATGTAAAACAACTGGTCTGAAGCCCAAGTGCTTAATCCAAAAGACTTAGAATGATAGCTACACTTTAATCAAGTTACTACCAAGCAGTAGTAAATACAATTGAATACTTTAAAGAATGCCTGGATTAGTGCTCAAGTTATAATAACAAAGCTAGATGTGCCTGGAGAGTACTGCAAGGCTTCACCAGATATGTCCAAGCAACAGAACCATGATTTCAGCATCCCAAACACACGCTCTATGATGATTCTGGTTTGTGCATGTGCCTCATTATGGTGTTCCTGCATGGGTGTGTGTGCATTTCTGATGGGAGTCATCATCCACGGTTCCAGTGCATAGCCAGCATCCCCCACCAGGTGGCCATTTGGGATGTCCCCCCTGGCAAATAACCGATACAGCTGTGAGGCATGCCAGATGTGGGAGTCGTGATAGCTTCCAGGGCTGCCAGCACACACATCCATGATAATGCCCTGGGCATTGCACATGACCTGGCAGTTGATGGAGGGGTATCCCTTGTGGTTTATGTAGTGCCTACCCTGCTCACCGGGTGGTGACTTGATGTGTATGTGCTTGCAGTCTATTGCACCCAGTACCTCTGGGTATTCTGCCAAATGGTGGAAGAGACACATATTGCTGGCCATCTCCTCCTGCATTCGGGGGAAGTATATATGCTCATTGGCATGTGGTAACATGGCATCCAGGAACTGGTATAGTATCCTGGATGCTGATGCCTGTGAGATCCCCATGATATCCCCAGTTGGTCTTTGAAAGGTACCTGTAGCTAGTATTCTCAGGCTTACACATACCTTCATATCCACTGAGATAGGTTCCCCTCTGTTTGTTCTGGCTCTGAGGAGTGGCCGGCACAGCTCCACAAGTTGCTGTAGAGTGTCCCTATCCACCCTGTAATGCTCTACTATCTCCAGATCATGTAGCCCCTGGTAGGTTACCCTGGGTCTGAACACTCTCCTCCTTCTCTGGTGCCTGAGGTGGTCATGTGCATCATCCTCCACACCACCTTCAGTCTCCAACACATGCTGGTGGATCAAAGCTATGGCAGCCCCTAACATGTACATAATGAAAATTCCCCATCTGCATACACCACTGGTGCAGCGTGTATGGGAATACACAAATGGGTGTGAGGTGCTTTCACACTTTATAGTATTGTGCTATGGATGCTGCTGATATAAGTGGGTGTGTATGAGCTATTCCAGCTGCTGCATGTCTTAATTATTTGTTTTGCCATGAGTACTACAAGTGTGAGGCCTTTACAGTGGAGATCTACTTGCCTGCCTTGATTAATCTGTTGCCCTTTAATTCACTTTTAGACCTGGATCCCTTCCCATTATCAGGCATGCATCCACCTGCTGTCTTTCTTGTTTTGTACTTTCCCTACCCAGTCATGGCAAAATGTGCCTTGTAGCTGATATACTGAATATCGGCTTTGTTCTGCTTTGGCACTTTGCTGTTTTCTTTGCAGTACAGGCCCTCCCCTTCCCTGTTCTGCAGGTAGCTGCTTGCAGCCTTGTTAGCTATTGTCGATGGCCCATTGTAGGCTCCTAGGTGTTAATTAGTCATTTGTACTCCAGTTTCACTGCTGCAGAATTTCCTTATTTCTTTCTTATATTTTTCCTGTTTCAGCTGGAGTGCGTGCCACGCATACCCATTTACCGGGTTTACACGCGTTTTCATCTCCGTTCCTATGCATACTCGGTTACCTTGTGTACTCTCAGCTAAGCATAGCTATGGGCAATTCAACACACCCCTATCCTGTAGCTTTGCCTAGCTAGGGGCAGACCGGTTTAGCAATGCTCCAATGTGCTTACAGCAATGGCGACACAGCCCTCTCTTGACGTCATCTTTATCTCAGGGGCACACCTCGGTGTTATAATGCTACGCTGTGAGGTGCATCCTTACACCTGTGGGGAATCTGCAATTTCACTATTACTCCTCTCATTTGCATGGCATTGCATACTAATTCCTAGCTACTGCGCATAACACTATCACTGCCCCTTAGCAACCCTTGCGCCATGAGTATGGTGTAGCATGCCTTCCATTGACTAGTATGGGGAAATCGTGATATGTGTTTCATTGCAGTTTTATTCTATATTTTTATATATTCCTTGCGATCCCCTTTGCGCACTGCTGCCCTGCGCTTCCACGTCGTGATAGTGCGACTATATATATTAAATGTTAATTTTATATTTTGTACATTTTTTTATGGCAATGGTTATATATTTAGCCATTGGCATATATTAACAATATAATACATGTGTTTGGTCGGCTATCATGGCTCCGATTTTATGTTTGCAAAAATGTAAAACGTTTTCTACAGTTTACATTTCTGCATGCTTACACTACACCTGCACCACTTCCTGAATCGCTACATACCTTCATTTGCATGCTACATTGCTGCAAATGGGGTAATTAGCATACAAGGCTCAGTAGTTGTGTGGGCATAGTGTACGCAGGTAGTGCATGTGGAAACAGCTTGTACCTGAATCGCTCGGCGGCCATCTTTGGTGTTAAAAAGCCGACGCTACGCTTGCACCTGGCACAAGCTTCATGAATCCCAGGGATGATGTTCGCTCATGTAACCTGCACACATATGAAGTATTCAAACAGCTGTTGTCTGAATACTTCATAACCGTGCAATTGCATGGCAAGATTTTATTAGTAAACTATATATATATATATATATATATATATATATATATATACACATATGCTCATCTCATAACATTTAGTGGAGTCATACCACAGAACCATACCTACCAAACCCTTACTGCAAGAAATCTGGCCTAAGGCTGTCCAAATGGGAGGACAATGGGACAAAACTAGGGACATATTTCAAATATCACTCTTATAAATGTAGAATGTTGCCAGAGTGACAAGGTTTGTTTCACCATACATGTTCTAAAGGATGTGAGTTCTGAAACTGAATTGTATGTCATCATTTACTGTCAGAAATCCTCAGATCATCACAGTGATTTACGAGGGATATGAAAACAATGCATCTGTGGAACAGATCAGAAATATGAGCAATAAACATGGGCATACTGCAGCAATCCAGACAGTCGTGAGGTAGGGTCAGAACCCCTTAGTGCAATGAACCTGGGCCAGGCCTGACAAAGTGGGGGGAGAAAGCCATAGAAATATGGATATCTGAAATACTGGAGTAGATAAGCTGACACAGTAACACCCTCATGTCTGTCCTGACATATATTGACTAAAATAACACAAGTCCAACACTCAATTACTTCCCACTAGTTAGTGACTGAAATCCTCACATCAGCCCACTGATGTGTCAGAAATACACAACACCTATGGGGGCCAGGCAACACTACAGCCTACAAATATTTGGACATAACATCACATTAGGGAAACTACACTCAGCTGCTAAGCATATCCTCAAACACTGTCTAAACTACAGTCAGACTGACACAACACTAACCCAGATTTGCTAGGGGAAATTACACATGTATTGACAAATATATCAGGCACTACAGGGATGTCACAGCACTGAAAAACAGGCACCAGTGTGAAAGTGCATACCCACAACCAATTCAACCACAGTCACAGTGACATACCAGTAAGCCAAAGGAAAAGTACAGTATAAGGACTGTGTGAACAAAAGCATCTCAATATGGTTGCTACTCACATACTACCCAGCACAATTCACAGTATACTATGATGCCTGACTGTGGTATGGGACTTGTCTCAGTCTGCCCCTACAAAAATATACAGCCGATAGACCACTGGAAACAGGAGCAGCATGCACAGGCAGATAGAAAAGGAGCCATAACACATACATCCATGCCCCTGTCTGCACAGGGCAAATAACATTGACGCAATACACTGCTACACAATCCTGACAGTCTGTGAACAATTGCCAGAAATACACAGACCTCAACTGTACAGAGTTCCACAGAATGTCCAGGCTTTCCCCTCATATATAAGACCTCTTCCACATAACATGTCTGGCAGTCTGATACATCACTGGGATAATGTCAGTAATGTAAGCACTAAATGATCATATACCATACCTATCAACCTCTTACTGCATGACATCTGGACAAAGCCTGACATAATTGTGAGACAGAGGCCCAAAAAGAGGGGAATATTTGAAATATTGCTGTTATAAACTAAGAATGTTGCTGTTGTAACAAGGTTAGTTGCAACATATATTTTCTGAGGGATATGAGGTCAGAAACACAAATGGATGTTAGCAGTTACTGACTGCAATCCTCAGAGAGTTCCAAAGACGAAAATGTTTAAGGAACACACCAAACATAGGAGTCCAAATTCTGGCCATTCTGTGGATAGCCCTACAGGTGAGAGTTATGTCAAACACATAACACTGTCGGAGTTAAAATCACCCATGAACTCCATGCCCACACAAACCCTGTTAGACTAGCATTAATCCAAATGTATAACAGTAATACTTACATTCTGTCCCTATGTCTGGAACATTCTTCCCATTATGTTGGCATGTCTCCACAGTTTTGGTTGTAAGAGGTATTTTCAAATACCCTCTATGATGCTGTTGTTCACACACCTCCATGGAGTCCTCCTCAGTGACAAGGAAAAGAGCCAGTGCTCACATGATGTACTCAATGATAGGAGTGTGTTGCCATGTCATTGGCTATATGAATATCAACACAGCTGACCTGCATGGAATTATCAAGTGGGGGACACCAATTGGTGCACAGGCCATCAGCTGCTCATGAGCATTACCTACAAATGGCAAGCTGCTACCTAGGAAAACCAGATGTACATATTACATCCTTGAGAGAGAGAGAGAAACAGTGAAAAGAAAAATAAAAACCAAGCAGGACATAACCACCTACACTTTAATAAAATAAACAAGTATGTCAAACAAGGAAGCATGTAATGGACTGCAGTAGGGGGTATGTAAGAATGGGAAATAGGAACTGTAACATATATATCACCACAAGACTTGCTGTACTGATATATTGCTGATCAGAAACTATGGCCATAGCATCTGGGTCTGTCTGCAGTGATATACATAGATCATAGGTCAGGCCCCTGAGTCACCCCAGGAAAGGATGGCTCACATATGACTACTACTGCAGTGTGTGTTGAACAATACTGACTGTGACAATGCTAGGACAGCTACTGGGATGTTGTACATATCCATATCTTACTTGTGAATACAACTGTGATATACTTGGTTGTCTCAGAACTGTGAGAGACCTATACATGGTATTTGCATAGTAAAATACCGTTGCACATGTCTGTGTTGAACTGCATGTGATATACTGAGCTCATACCATTAAACTGTCCTGTATTATGCACACTGACCATATGTGTGCCTCATAGCTGTAGTCATTTACTCAAACAGTTGTGTTATGTCTGGCAAATCATTAGCAAATCTGTGAAGACAGACATTACAACATCTCCTTCTTTTTCTTCTAGCTGTTCCTGTTAGGTGTCGCCACAGTGGATCATCTGTTGCTATTTCTGCCTGTCCTCTGTATCCTGCTCTATCATACCAACCACCTGCATGTCCTCCCTCACCACATCTAGGAACCTTATCTGAAGCCTTCCTCTTTTCCTCTTACCTGGCAGCTTCATCCTTGCCACCCTTTTCCCAGTATACTCAGCATCCCTCTGCAGCACATGTCCAAACTGATGTAATCTTGCCTCTCTGGCTTTGTCTCAAAACCGTCCAACATGGGCTGACCCTGTCATATACACATTGCTAATCCTGTCCACCCTCGTCACACCCAGTGCAAATCCTGTAACTCTGCCACATCCAACTCTAACTCCTGCTTTTTTGTCAATGACACTGTCTCCAATCCATACAACATAGCTGGTCTCACTATCTTGTTGTAGACCTTCCCTTTCACTTTTACTGGTACTTGTCTGTCACAAATCAGTACTGACACTCTTCTCCATCCTCTCCATATTGCCTGTACTCTCTTCTTCACCTGTCTTTCACAGTTGTTATTAATATGAAATGTTGATCCCAATCATTTATACTCATCCACCTTTGACAACTCTACTCCCTGCATCCTCAACATTCCACTACTCTTCCTCTCATTCACACACATATTCAGTCTTAATTCTGCTAACCTTCATTCCTCTCCTCTCTAGAGTATATCTCCACGTCTACAGGGTCTCCTAAGTCTGTACCCTACTCTCAGTACAGATCACAATGTCATCTGCAAACATTATAGTCAATGGCGACTCCTGTATGATCTTGTCTGTCAACCTGTCCATCACCATTGCAAATAAGAAAATGCTCACAGCCAATCCCTGATGTCATCACACCTCCAACTTAAATGCATCTGTCACTCCTGCCACAGACCTCACCGCTATCACACCATCCTTGTACATATCCTGTACCAGTCTTACATATATCTCTGCCACTCATGACCTCCTCACACACTGCCATAACTCCCCTCTAGGCACCCTGTCACATGCTTTCTCTACATCCAGAAAGACACAAAGCAACTCCTGACCTTATCTGTGCTACTCCACCAACACTCTCAGAGCAAACATTGCATCTGTACTGCTCTTATGTGGCATGACAACATACTGCTGACCACTACTCATCACCGCCCTGCTTAACCTAGCTTCCACTACTCTTTCCCATGACTTCATGCTGTGACTGATTAATGTTATCCCTTTGTAGTTACTACAGCTCTGCACATCAACCTTATTCTTAAAATGGTACACAAACGCTTTCTCTCCACTCCACATGCAACCTCTCACTTTCCAAGATATCATTAAACAATCTGGTGAAAAACACCACTGCCATTTCCCCTAAACACCTCCATGCTACCAGAGGTATGTCATGTGGACCAACAGGCTTTCCAGTATTCATTCTCTTCATAGCTATCCTTACTTCCTCCTTGGTAAGCCGTTTCACTTCCTGATTCACCATACCCACATCATCCAACCATCTCTCTCTCTCATTCTCTTCATTCATCAGCCTCTCAAAGTACTCTGTCCATCTGCTCAGCACACTCTCCTCATTGTGAGTATGTTTCCCTCATTATCCTTTATCACCCTTATCTGCTGCACATCTATCCTAGCTCAGTCTCTCTGTCTAGCTAATCGGTACAAGTCCTTTTATCCCTCCTTAGTGTCAAACTTGTCATACAAGTCGTCATATGCCTCATCCTTAGCCTTTGCCACCTCTCTCTTTGCCATGCACCTCATCTTCTTATATTTCTGTCTACTTTCCTCATCTCTCCGACAATCCCACTCCTTCATCCCCAACCTCTTTCTCTGTATACTGTCCTGAACTTCCTCAGTCCACCACCAGGTGTCCTTGTACTCCTTCCTCCATCCACATGTCACACCAAGCACCTTTCATATGTTCATAGTTTCATAGGTAGGTACTAGGCTATTGGCCCAAGGGCCTAAGTAAGCCTAGCCAACAAGGTTCCTTGGCTTATGCCACCCAAGAAAGTTATTTTCCTGTGCCCTTGTCGTGCAGAGCCACAAAAGTGATCCCCGGGGTAAATTTCCTAATTCCCATCCACTTATCAAGATTTTTCTTGAAGAGTGCTAATGAGGAACTTTGTTTGATATAGATGGGTAGCTTGTTCCAGAGTATGGGAAGTGTCTGGGACAGGGATCTATCTCTTCAGCATGTTCTGTTTATTGTGGTGACAAGTTTTAGGTCCCTAGAGCATGTAGTTCGGAGGGATTGGGATTTCTTTAGGTGGAGCATGTCCATCAGCTCTGGGTTTGACATAGCTTTGCATGTTAAGCAGAGATCTCCCCGGAGTAGGCAATATGCTACAGAGTAAGGCTGGAGTTTTCTGAGCTGGTCAGTGTAGTGCATCTGTTTGAGGCCAGTAATCCTCTTTGTGAGGTACTTATGTGGCCTTTCCAGCTGTTGTAGATGTCTTGTGAGGTACATTCCAAAAGGGGCATTGTAGTCTATAATGGGTCTAATGAGTGATGAGTAGAGGGGAACAATGACCTATTTTTCCTGGATGAGAACCCCTTCATGATGAGGTATGCCACATAGAAGGATTTTCTGACCACTGTGGCGATGTGATTATCGAAGGAGAGACTACTGTCTACCTGGGTCCCAAGGTCTCTTATCACACTTTCTGTGTTAAGTAGACTGCTGCCCATATGATAGTTCATGGGTACAGAGTTTTTAACCAAAGGGTATGACAATTCACTTTTTGGCATTGAGCTTGAGGCCATGGCTCTGACACCAGGCATCTGTCTCAGTGAGGCCCTTCTGTAGGATGTCCACATCATTTAGGAACTCGACTATGGCTCTTAGTTTGCAGTCATCTGCGAACTTCATTAGCCAGAGATCTTCTGTGTTAGCCTGTACTTCAGGGGAGGGGGGACCCAGGACTGAACCCTGTGGTACTCCACTTGTCACTGGTTTGAAGTCAGATTTGGAGTCTGCAACTTTTACAGTGTGAGTTCTGTCAGTGAGCCAATTGGCAACCCATCTTGTGACGTAAGGATTTATACCTAGTTTAGTGAGTTTATCTATAATTCCAGAATGGGGGATGGTGTTGAAAGCCTTGGCGAGGTCAAGATAGACTGTGTGAACCACCTTGCCCTCATCTACGGCTTTGGTGACTGCTTCAAAGAAGTTAGTCAGATTCAGGAGACATGATCTGCCTTTCACAAACCTGAACTGGGTGGGGTCCAGAGTTTGGAGGGTACCAATGTGTTTGTTTATAAGTTCCATGATGATACGTTACATGGCCTTGCAGACCAGGCTCATCAGGCTAATTAGTTGATAGTTCCCGGGGTCCTTGGTGTCTCCCCCTTTGTAGAGTGGGATAACTGTTGCTGTGTGCCATTTATTGGGCACTTTCTAGCCATCTCCCATACTAGCTCTGCTGTACTTACCCAGATATTTGGTAAATCATTACTGCCACCCAATGCCTGTCTTAACTCTTCTCTGAACTCCACCTCACAATCACCCTTTTCCAATTCCCACCATTTGATTCTTGGTGCTGCCTCACCCTCCTCCTTTTCTTGATCATCAACATCGTCTTACAGACCAACAGTCTCTGCTGCCTAACTACACTATCTCCTGTCACCACTTTACAGTCTCCAGTCTCCTTCAAACTGGCCCTCCTACATTGGATATATTCCACCTGTGTGCATCTCCCTCCACTCTTGTATGCCACCCTATGCTCCTCCCTCTTGTTATAGTATGTATTCACCAAAACCATGTCCATTCTTTTTGCAAAATCCACTACCATCTCACCGTCTGCATTCCTTTCTTAACACCATACATACCCATCCCTTCCTCATCCCCCTCTGTTCCCTTCACCAACATGGCCATTGAAATCTGCTGCAATCACCGCTCTCTCACCCTTGGGTATAGTCATCACCACATCATCCAACTGACTTCACATTTCTCTTTCTCATCCACTGCACAAGCAACTTGCGTAGCATATGCACTAACAATATTCATCATTACAGCATCAGACACTCATGTCATCCTCCAAAAACACCCTTGGCATACTGTTCTGTCAGGATAACTCCTAACCCCTTTCCCCACCCATCCACACCCTGATAGCACAATTGTGACCTGCCTCCAATACACATAGCCATACTCCCCTTCCGTCTGGTCTCTTGCACACACAATATATCCACCTTCCTCTGGCCATCATATCAGCTAGCTCTGCCCCTATACCAGTCATACGGCCAACATTAAAAGTTCTTACCCTCACTATCACACTCCTAGCCTTTCTCCTCTCTTCCCACCATGCGAGTGTTGGACATCCTCCAGGGTATGTAATGCAAAGGCTACTGTGCTATCGAATGACTCAAGTGTGCTGCAGCAATAGTAAGACAGTGTCACTAATTTTATCCCATTGCCCCCCATGTATGCATGGCGTCCTACAGATGTCCTACTCTAACAGTTTGACAGGGATGACTGGGAAGCAAGAGTGTGTATACAGTGCACCATACTGACATAGAACAGAAATGTACATCAGGTATTACCTGTGCACATGTCAGTATGAGTAGGTGTATCTGGCCGCCTTATAACAACAGACATGGGATGCAAAATGTCAGTTAAATAAGCTGTACATGTTGTACATGTGTAATCTTAGTTACTCTGCATCCAACAGAGTGACATTTCTACAGCTACTGGTTGTTGCATTGCCCTGACACAGCCATGGGTCCTACAATAAGCATGATTATCTGTTTGAAATTGGAGAGGTGTCCAACTGTGTTATGCCCGTGTGTCTATGCCTACTACAAACAGCTATATGAACACCAACATAGCTGTATGGACTCAGCAATACCTTATTTTAAAACCTGCCTCCACCAAAGTCGAGTAATCCCCTTTGCTGGACAGCAGCAATACACAAACCACAGACTTGGTCCCTATATTGACTGTACAGTGCAAATTAGGAGCTGTCACCAACTTGGCATCAAGTCAGTCTTTGTCTGATCAAGCATGTAAGGTCACAGGTGGAGTACTGTAAGGCTAACTATGAGTACAAATTGGACATATCCACCAAAGCCGATCACAAGGCCATCTTCACATATATCTATAATCTCAGAGGCAACAAACCAACCCACACTGTAATGGTGGGCAATCAGACCACATACACACACAACATAGCTATAGCCAACCTGCTGCAGATAGGTTTAGGGCAAACATAATCCCCTGGCTCAACATCACTATAGGTGGATATGCACAGCACCCACACCCCTCCCCTCATCACCAGTGAGCAGGTACATATTGCCTACTGAAAGGCAGCAAACGTAAGTATCCATAGGACCTGATAACATCCCTGTTCGTATCCTACATGAACTCAGGCATGTGCTCCCAGCTCCGTTACACACTGTAGTAACACCAAGCCTTGGCACCATCCACACCCCATCTGCATTGAAGATGGCCAATGTCATCCCTCTACACAGACATGAATGAGGAGTAGAGGATTATGAAATTAACTAGCCCTCATGGGGGGGGATATGACACATAAGGATCAGCAGTGCAATGCAAGCAGATACAGTGCTGATATATTACAGGGGTATGTTGTGGTTGTGAGTGTGGCTACTGGTATTCAATGTAGCTGTGCAGGTTCTGATACATACTGTTGCCAAATGTATGAGGTCCTGTGATGTGTTTCCCTTTTTATGTCTTCCAGGTGCAATGTCGCATTAGCAAAGGTCTACTTTCTCAGCGGCTGAGACAAATATAATCATAGAAGCCATACTACAGAACCATGCCATAATGTTTGGCTGAAGCCAGCAACATCTGTGGGAGAGAACCGGCCTGTGGGACAACCTAGTCCACAGTGTAAATGATGTTGGCCTGCACGCACATACATATGAGCAGGTCCGGCATCGTGCAAATGACCTCATATGCAATGCCCGTCAAAGAGCTGCTGCAGTGGCCGGGGAACGTACAGACACAGGTGGGGGCCCAGCCATGCAGCCCCCACTGGCACTCACCGAAGAGCTCCTCAGCAACCTTGGGGCACCCATCCCAGTACAACATCAGGGTACAGACCCCTCACATGCTGGAGATGGGTGGCACCCAGACAATATATTAGGAGTGTGCAGGTAAGGCCCCAGTGGAGATTACTAGACTATTGTAGCAGTCATACTTGTATTTGTAGAGTATCTAAGTGCATGTGTCAGGTCAGATTGCAGTTGTGGATGGGGTTTTCTAATGCACGGAAGTGCACATCTATGGTGAAGGACTGCAAATTATGTAGTATTTGGGGGTTGTACTGTAAATGTGCAGACATGCTGCATCCATCCTGTACCAGTGCCACATGTGAGTCTGCTGACAATACATCTCTCCCACAACTACCCAGGTCCCTCCGGTGTGCATGTGGGACAGCAGCCTGAAGCTGGTGAGTGTGGGATTGTTCTGTTGTGGTTTGCCAATACCCCAGGCATGTGAAGGCCATACAGTGTACCATGCACAAAACTGTCACTCATAGCCATATTGCTTTATGTGGATGTTCACTTGTGGTGGGGTTAACTGCACTGCATCACAATGGTCACCACAGGAGCCTATCTGAAGAGAATATAACATCCCTGTAGCATACCTCACAACCTGTCAGTGCAAGACTTCTGGACAGAGACCCACAAAATGGGGGCACAAACAACATAAGGTAGGGACATGTGTGAAACATTACTCTTATACAGTGGATATAAATAGTGTACACACCCCTGTTAAGATGCCATGTGTTTGTGATATATATATATACAAATTGAGACCACAATATGTCAATCCACACCTTTTCCAACCTGTAATGTGACCTATGACATGAACAATTCACTTGTAAAACCAATCAGTGTGTTGGGCACCAAATATGGAGTATACAAACCTTACAATAAGCTGGATGCATATGCATGCACACCCATCAAATAATATTTTATTGCAGCAGCTTGTGATTTACTGACAGCATTCAATCTGCTTGGGTACACACCTGCCATCAAATAAAGGCACTCTGAGTAACACCAAATAGCAGTCTGCTGTCCAAGTAGGATATTCATGGCAGTCGCTCAGTTGCCTGCAACAGCAACAGCCATGGCTTGCAGACAGCTTACAAAGCAGCAAAGGGATCTCATTTTTGAAAGGTATCAGTCAAGAGTAGGGTAAAACAACATTATCACAACATTACATACACCATGGAACACACTGGAGACAGTTGTCAAAAGGTGGATTGAATATGGGACAACAGTGCTGTTTAAAAGAACCTGACGTCCCTCCAAAAATGATGACAAAAACATGTCAAAACCTGGTCAGGGAGGCTGCCAGGAGACATACAGCAACACTGAGGGAGTTGCAGGAATCTCTTGCAAGTACTGGTGTTGTGAACTACATTTGAGAACACTCTCCCGTATTCTGAATACGTCTGGCCTATGGGGTATGGTCAGAAAATGGAAGCATTTCCCCACACCAAAAAACATCCAGGGGTGGATACAATTTGCAATACAGCACATCAGTTCTCCTAAAGGTATGTGTGAAAATGTGTTATGGTGTAATGAGTCTATAGATCGACCTCACAGCCACAATACCAAAAGGTATGTGTGGTGAACAAGCAACACCCCTCTTAACCTAAACACCAACGTCCTCATGGTGAATCACGCTGGTGGCAGTGGCCTGCTATGGAGATGCTGTTCCAAAGCCAGAACTGGGCCTGTAGTCATGGTGGTTGGAATTCTGAACAGCTCCAAATAGCACCCACATCTGGTCCAAATCCATCAGGCATCTGCAAGAACGCTGAGGATGGGGAGGGGTGTCACCCTTCAACATGACAAAGACCCATAGCATACACCCAAAGCTACCTAAGAAAGGCTCCACCTGAACACACTCATGGTTATGGATTGGCCCAGCCAGAGTCTAGAACTACACCAGATAGACAAACCCCAGTGTGACCTGATGAGGGCTGAGCACATGAGCTGCCCTTGCAATCTGACAGAGTTGGGTGACCTTTGCATGGAAGAGTGGCCAGATATTGTCAAGTCAAGATGTGCCATGCTGATAGATGCCTTCACAAGAAGAGTGAATGCTGTAAGTCACTTACAAGGTGCCTCAACAAAGTATCCTTTTAAGGGTGTGCACACTTATGCAACCACCATATTGTACATATTGCAGTCACTATATTTTACACATAATACATTTGTTTATCTATCGATTGGATTGCACAGGTCATGTGCCACATGAAAGGTGGGTAAGATATTTGAATGCATTATTGCAGTGTCATCTCATATATTATAAGAACGTGGCATGTTAACATGGTTGTGTACACTTATCATAGCCACTGTAAGCTAAGAAGGCTGGTGTGTGACCATACATTTAATGCTTGTTTGTTGGTCTGACACTCAAATGTATGTCATTAATCAGTGATGTCACTCCTCAGATCATCCCAGTTATGTATCATAGAAACACAGGGGTTATGAGAAACAGAGCAAACATATGAGCCAGACATCTACACACCCTGCAAGGATCTGTACAATTATGAGGTATGTTCTGTAGTACTTGCCACTGTGCTATACAGGTGAACAGCAATGATGTGTACATGTGTGCAATCTGTGTTAGGGAAGGGCCATCACCTACTAACACTAATCACGTATCCCAGAGCTCTATTGTTAGTTACATGTAGTAACATTGGCTGCAATACATGATGTTAAAGTCTGTGTGTCATGCATGTCACCATTTGGGTAATGTGGGGTCTGTGTAACAGATTTGTGCCACCTCACCTGTAAGTGTGTGTGTGTGTGTGTGTGTGTGTGTGTGTGTGTGTGTGTGTGTGTGTGTGTGTGTGTGTGTGTGTGTGTGTGTGTACATATGTGTGTGTGTGTACCAGCCAGCCTGAAAGTGCAGGTATTAATGTACATATGTTGTCTTCCCCTCACAGGTGGCGATGGGGTTTGGGGTCCCTCTTGCTTGGAAACTGATGTCATTATCTCTGCAGACTCTGATAATGATAGGAATAGTGAGATACAGGTGGGGTTGTCAGGGGCTGAATCTGTGCCATTGGTTGGCATCCCACTCTTGTCCACACCATCCTCTCACACAGTGACAATGCCCACATATATACCCCGCTACCAGTGGCCACAGATGATGGACAGTTGGCAGGTGACATTGAACATGCTCGTGTGGTGACTATGGCAGGTGTGAATGTAGACACTGGCCACGGACAGAGGGGAGACGAGGTCCCACACAGGCAGATGGAAAGGAATGCTCACAGGAGGACTGCTGCTCGTCAATCCATTGTCACAAGTGCCACAGCAGGACTCACCAGACGTATGTTTTGGGCTGTCATGGATGCACAGACATGTACTGAATGCCACACCAGACAAATACTCAGGGTGGTGGATGCACCTCTTCCTGATTTACATGGTGACATACATGACCTTGTTGAGGCCACATGTCAAAATACTGAAGTCATGAATAGATGATGGAGTGAGACCTTTGCAATCCTTGACCGTGGCATGTCTGTGCTAGAGCATGTGGTGGGAGATGGGCATCAGCAACATGGACATAGGTCAGCACCAACAGCTGAGAGTCTATGGGGCAGTACACCTTCACATTCCTGTAGTGGCAGTGACACCAGCACTATTAAAGGGGGGTTGCTGTCCATATCATACAGGAGCAGGCCATGGGCACGTGATCCTGTCCAGTCCCATCAGGAGCACAGATCTAGTAGACAGCATTCACCATCAGGAAGCAGTACTGTATCTGGCCTTGGGCCTAGTGGTGCCAGTGATACCCCTGACAGGACCATTTCGCATGTCCATGGCTGGAGATGGTGAACTGGACACCCTGCCATGTACGGTCCATGGCTGGCCAATGTACCCCTGTGTAGGGCAGCCACATGGCGTGACTGTGTGTATACATACACACACACATCTGTATCACAGGCAGGTTCAGCTCCAGACACACACAGCACCTCTGCACAGGCCCATCTGTTGCATACCTCTCCAAACACACACACATGATGACAACTATATGGCCCAGCCTAGGACTCTGGCAAACCCACATCACACCTTGTACATATGATGATACCTGTACCACATCCCTGTCATCCATACCACTGATGCAGGGACATACTAATGTGGATCTGATGCACAGGGTAAATATAGTACAGTGTAGTTATGTAATACTATGTAAGGTGCTGTCTGCTTGCATTTGTTATGGGTACACATACAGGTGTTTGGACCTTATTAGCCAGGATGCATTATTGCTGTTAGTACCACTGACTAAATGTAGTCTGACATGCTGTATTCTGTTTGTGTTCCAGGTGTCTGTGTGTCTGCAGGCTGTGGCCCTGCAGACATTCCCAAGAGGGAGTATGGCAGAGTGGGAATACACCAACCATTTCATAGACAAGGTACAGCTTTATATTTGCATGTACCAGGTGTGTATGCATGCAACAGTGTGTGA
Organism: Protopterus annectens; assembly: GCF_019279795.1. Lineage (NCBI taxonomy): Eukaryota > Metazoa > Chordata > Ceratodontiformes > Protopteridae > Protopterus > Protopterus annectens. The sequence continues at coordinate 934,912,269 of NC_056747.1, read as the reverse complement.
GGGACACTGTTGTCAGACAATGTGACCTTGCATACATACCCCTTGTCACAGACAGGTAGCCTTCATACATCTCAGCTCAGTGTTGTGTAGTACCACTGCTCATACATACAGAACAGGTTACTGCAGTACCGTCAGCAGGTCCCTCACAAGTGTAGCCATTACATTATCTGCAATAGATTCATTTGTCAACACCTGTTGGCCCTGGCATTTCTTTCCCATACACTCAACCTTGCTGCAGTTGATGAGAACATGCATGCTACTGTGTATGACAGGTTTGTGGTATGTATTCCTGAGTTCACCGGGTGGAACAGGGAGACAAAATGGTATATCCTTTCCATGCACACAGTAAGGACTGACACAGATGATGTGCACACAACAACATAAACACAGTTGGCAATAGACAGATTAGTAAACCTACATTTCCACCTTGATGTACTGTACTACTACATACATATGACATGCCCTACATAAAGTATATGCATGGGACATAGTACACTACCTCTTACAACACGTAATGTTCTGAATGCCTTCATGGATGGTGAGATAACCCACCAGAAATAGGATGTGGAGTCATGTATTGCTCCTACAAGCCTGGACAATTGATAGTGTAGCAGATGTTGTATCAGCATGATGTTTCAGTCAGGTTTGATGCCTAATGCTGGCATGTGTGCCACTACACTCACTGTGGTTGATTTGGCAACAATATCACATACGTGGGCATTGTTAAAGGACACAGATCACATATAGGTTGCAAATATCTAGATATTCCATAGACATCTATACAGAGGACTGGTATGGAATGCACAATGGTTTAACATGCTGCATGTGAGGCAGATGCCGTTACCACGCTATATAAAGTAATGCCATCGGGAGGTGGTAAACAGGCGTGGATGGTACACAAATCAAAATGGTATCAGCCAAACAGGATATGATCTTCACTCAAAGACACACATGCACTTGCCAATATTGAGATTAGAACCCCTACTTATCTAGTTATTTCTGCTACAGTGTTACACAGTTATCAGGTGCACCATGGAGCTTATATGATTTCCCCTAGTCCCAAGGTTCTTCTAAGGTGAATGACATCAGCAGGCCTAGTAAAGTAGGGTGATGGGAAGTTTACAGGGTGGTACACAACTCAAAATGGTACAACACACAGTATATGATTCTCACGCAGTTGCCAATAGTGAGATTAGAGCCCCTACCTAGCTAGTTATTTCTACTATAGTGTTACGCAGTTATCAGATATGCCACAGAGCTTATATGATTTCATCTACTTCTAAGGTCCTTCTAAGGTGAATGACATCAGCAGATGTAGGGTGAAGTAGGGTGATGGGAAGTTTACAGGGTAGTACACAACTCAAAATGGTATAACAAACACAGTATATGATTCTCACACAAACAGTTGCCCATAGTGAGATTAAAACCCCTACTTATGCAGTTATTTCTACTATAGTGTTACGCAGTTATAAGATGTGCCACGGAGCCTACACAATTTCACTTTGTCCCAAGGTACTTCTAAGGTGAATGACATCAGCAGACAAGTTTACAGGGTGGTACACAACTCAAAATGGTATAACACACACAGTATATGAGTCTCAAACAAATGCACAAACAGTTGCCAGTAGTGAGATTAGAATCCCTACCTATCTATTTATTCCTACTATAGTGTTACGCAGTTATCAGATGCGCCACGGAGCTTACATGATTTCACCTTCTCCCAAGTTACTTCTAAGGTGAATGACATCAGCAGGCCTAGTAAAGTAGTGTGATGGGAGGTTTACAGGGTCGTATACACACACACACACACACACACACACACACACACACACACACACACACACACACACACACACACACTTGCCAGCATTGAGATTAGTACTCCTGCCTATCTAGTTATTACTGGGCTAACAACTGGCCAAAGGTGCTGATAACTGCACTGCTGAGGTAAACTGTTAAAGGTGCCAGAAAGTATGCCTTCCATTTTTCCCTTAGATCTTGCTAGTTCTTTCTCTCCTGCACTTCAAATAGCCTAATAGCTTTGCACTTCAACAGTTTTTTATCAATTATTCTAGCACACCTGAGAGCCATCAGCAGTAGTCATTCCTCATGGAATTAGCTCCAGTACTTAGTAGTTATGACCACCCCTCATGGCATGATTAAAGTGCAGTTCTCTGTGCTTTTGCCCATTAACCTCATGCACTTTGGCATTCTGAGGCACTGTTGCAGCTGTCTCACATAAACAGACAACCCTCTCCTCTATACTGCCAACACTCAGACTTGTGATAGATACCCCTACATCACTGAATTGGAAGATATGTACTCTCCAGCAAAGACTGGATTAGCTGGTCAAAAGGAAAAGGGTCAACACCTGCAACACACCACATGGAACACATACCCCTCTAGAACACCCACAATCACAGCTCTGACATACAAACAATAACCACACACCCTCCTTCACAGAGGCACTCAATAGACATTTACCCAAACAGCAGAAACCACCAAGACAAATACCCACTCAACCACCACAACACAGCACAAACCACAGGACACATATCTCACCTATACAGTGTGCCAACCTAAGCCCCAAACGCTAACCACCTTGCCTGATACAGTAATCATAGGTGACTCAATAGTGAGGCACACAGATGTCCCACTCACTAGGTTGAACATGGAGGAGGTAACAGTCAGCTGTCTATCAGGTGCCAGAATCCAACACATTACACACCCAGTCCACAACAACTACAAGTATCACTCTGTCATTGTCCATGTGTGTGTGAATGACACGAGATGCACCTCCATGAACTATATGAAAAGAGTCATGGTGGAGCTCTAAGATTATGTGGGCCAGGCAGGTATGACAGTAGCCCTGAGCAGTATACTACTGTCACCCAGAATGATACCACAGTACAAACAACAAATGATTGACTTCACCAATTGGCGTAAGTGTCTGGTGTCACTCTCATTGGATCCAGTATCTGTCTGCTTGGGATAACATTACTGACAGACTGCGATGGCTTGCCAGAGATGGCCTGCATCTGTCACCGCTGGGTTTCCAGGTACTGGCTAAGTGTCTTGCCACCCCTATAGTGCCTTTTTAGGCAGTGTTCCAAATCAAATTACCACCATAACAGCTATACATATATGCAATTTGAGGGTCATGCTGCTCAACACTAGACATGTACATCTCGAGATGCAGCCACTTGAAGCACTCCTCAAAATGGAGGACATTGTCATTTGTGCTGTAACTGACACCTGGTTTACAGCAGCAGAGGGTACCCCTGCACTACCAGCCTATAACTCATTCTGCACCTGTCAGCCCCGATACATGGACCACAGCTTCTAAGGGGGTGGTGTCTCCATATTAATAATAGATATGCACACATCCAGAGTAGTATCCCAGCATAATGCATCTGAGATACTTCAGGTACAACTGACAGTGCAATCCAGGTCATAACCTGCTATAGGTCCACATCCCTGTCTCTAGACTCTATATCCACATTCCTCATCACTCTACAATCTATTAATGTCCAAACCAACACTCTCATACTAGGAGAATTCAACTACCCCTCCATCAGCTGGGTAAGATACTCAAGCACCAATACACTGGCTCAATGCTTCCTGGAATTCATCAATTCCAATGCCCTGGACAAGCTCATTCTGACACCCAGAAGAGGAAGCAATATCCTTGATCTATGCTGATTACTAACATATGGGACTGTTGCTTGACAACAGTAGTCAATCGCTATTTGGTCAGATCCAACACAGAGTAATCACTGTGGTGATCCACATCGCACCCTCCCAAAGGTAACCACCTTGAAGAACTTCTCCAAAGCTGACTTTGGACTCATAAGAACAGAGGCGAATAACTTCACAGCACCCATGCCAATGGAAAATACCTGCATGATTGCTGAATCATACACAAATGCACTGTACAAACATGTACATCAATGCATGGAACTATCTATACCCAACAGAACCATGACACTGTCCTCCAAACACTGGAGGCCAATCTGGTGGTCCCCTGCCATTAATAACCTGTACAACAGAAGGATGAAACTGTTGCAGAAAAAGGTGGAGTCCCACGAGTGGTAAAACTCCCTTATTAGCCTCAACAACAACTTGAGATCCCTCAATCATCTCAAGCCCCCTTCTTCTTCTGGCTGCTCCCGTTAGGGGTCACCACAGCGGATCAACTGTTTCCATTTCTTCCTGTCCTCTGCATCATGCTCTGACACACCAACCACCTGCATGTCCTCTCTCACTACATCCATAAACCTTACCATAGGTCTTCCTCTTTTCCTGTTACCTGGCAGCTTCATCCTTAGCATATTTTTCCCAATATACTCTGCATCCCTCCTCAGCACATGTCTAAACCAATGTAATCTTGCCTCTCTGGCTTTGTCTCCAAACCTTCCAACCTGGGCTGACCCTCTAACATAATTATTCATAATCCTGTCCATCCTCGTCACACCCAGTGCAAATCTTAACATCTTCAACTCTGCCATGTCAAGCTCTGACTCCTGCCTTTTTGTCAATGTCACTGCCTCCAACCCATATAACATAGCTGGTCTCACTACCCTCTTGTAGACCTTCCCTTTCACTCTTACTGGTACTCGTCTGTCACAAATCACTCCTGACACTCTTCTCCACCCACTCCATCCTGCCTGTACTCTCTTCTTCACCTCTCTTCCACATTCACCATTTCTCTGAACTGTTGATCCCAAGTACTTAAACTCATCCACCTTCGCCACCTCTACTCCCTGCATCCTCACCATTCCTCTGTCCTCCCTCTCATTCACACACATATATTCTGTCTTAGTCCTGCTGACCTTCATTCCTCTTCTCTCTAGAGCATATCTCCACCTCTCCAGGGTCTCCTCCACCTGTTCCCTACTCTCACTACAGATCACAATGTCATCTGCAAACATCACAGTCCACAGGGACTCCTGTCTGATCTCATCTGTCAACCTGTCCAACCTGTCCATCACCATTGCAAATAAGAAAGGGCTCAGAGCTGATCCTTGATGTAATCCCACCCCCACCTTAAATGCATCCGTCACTCCCACCGCAGACCTCACCGCTGTCACACTACCCTCGTACATATCCTGTACCACTCTTACATACTTCTCTGACACTCCCGACTTACTCATACAATACCACAACTCCTCTCTAGGCACCCTGTCATATGCTTTCTCTAAGTCCACAAAGACACAATGAAACTCCTTCTGACCTTCTCTGTACTTCTCCATCAACAGTCTCAGAGCAAACATCGAATCTGTAGTGCTCTTTCCTGGCATAAAACCATACTGCTGATCACTAATCTTCACCTCCCTTCTTAATCTAACTTCCAATACTCTTTCCCATAACTTCATACTGTGACTGACCAGTTTAATCCCTCTGTAGTTACTACAGCTCTGCACATTACCTTTATTCTTAAAAATCGGTATCAAAACACTTTTTCTCCATTCCTCAGGCATCCTCTCACTTTCCAAGATTTCATTAAACAATCTAGTTAAAAACTCCACTGACATTTCACCTAAACACCTCCATGCTTCCACAGGTATGTCATCTGGACTAACAGCCTTTCCATTCTTCATCTTATTCATAGCTATCCTTACTTCCTCCTTGCCAATCCACTGCACTTCATGATTCACTATCCACACATCATCCAACCTTCTCTCCCTCTCATTCTCTTCATTCATCAGCCCCTCAAAGTACTCTTTCCATCTGCTCAACACACTCTCCTCACTTGTGAGTACATTTCCTTCATTATCCTTTATCACCCTTACCTGCTGCACATCTTTACTAGCTCGGTCCCTCTGTCTAGCCAATCGTTATAGGTCCTTTTCTCCCTTCTTAGTGTCCAACCTTTCATACAACTCTTCATATGCCTTATCCTTAGCCTTCGCCACCTTTCTCTTTGCCATGCACCTCTAAAGCCACCTATGATGACAAAATTGCAGCAGACACTGACAACAATCACAAATCCTTTGATAGTTATATCAAAAACCTCCACGCCAATACCCAGAAGTGCTCTGAGTTACTGCACAGTGCTACCTCCTATACTGATCCAACAGATATTGCCAACATTCTTGTCAACACATTCAGTGCCAGCTTTAACCATCTCTCTCCCCCCTAGGGAACAATCAGAATGCCAAAAGAATGTCAGGCACCCAGGATTACTGCCACCCAGGTTACACCTGCATTCTCCATGGGCAAGAATACAGCATCTGATAATGTTAATCCTCGTTCATTCCTTACGTATGGGTATCGGTTCCGACCACGGAACCGAGCCGGCCATCTTCCAAGCTCATGTCAGCTACAAACTCTTGAGCTAAAACTCTTACCCAGAATTCCCCTCTCCCTGTTACCTCAGATTTTGTTTGCCGTGTCGCCATTCAGTCGTGTCAAGCTACTTCTCTTGAGCTAAGTATAATATTTTGTTGTCATACTAATCTAAAACAACTTTTTCTCTCAGAAAAGTTTCTAAATTGTTTTCTCTTACCTTATTGCATTTAGCAACTATCCCTTCTTGAAAATTTTCACTCTTTTTACCATGAGGTATTTCTTCTTACCATCGTTGGTAGACCCGTTTTCTTCATTACCTTCGGGTATTTCTTGTACCATTGCTGGTATTCTTTCTGATTTCCTTCTTTCCTATCATGGCAGATAAAAGAGGTAGTCCAAGGCACTTGGTCCGTATTGGAGGCCCAACTGCAAATAAATGTTCTAGAGCTGAGGGCGGTACTTCTGGCGTTGCAAGCATTCCATCCCCTACTGCCATCTGGGACTATTGCAATACAATCAGAAAACATGGCGGTGGTCTGGTACATCAACAAACAGGGCGGAACCAAATCTTACCCTCTTTGTTGAGAGCTCATGAGGATATGACAATGGGCGATGGCTACCAACCGTTTTCTTCTAGCAACGCACATTCCCGGGAGTTCCAATGTGATAGACAGACTCAGCAGGTGCATTCTACAACCTCACGAGTGGTCCCTGAATCCCTTGATAGCGGTGGAGATCTTCCACCGCTGGGGCCATCCTTGCTGCAACCTCTTTGCATCCCCGACCAATTACAAATGCAGCAACTACTTCTCCCTGATTCCCCCTCTGGGACAGTCACCACTATTGGCCCTCGGGTCTTCTTTATGCATTTCCACCTCTTCCCCTCATTCCCCAGCTTCTGAAGAAAGCCCGTCGGTTGAAGAGCAAGGTGATCCTCATAGCACCATATTGGCCTTGTCAAATTTGGTTCCCCTTCCTTTGGCCTCACCTACTAGATCAACCATGGATTCTCCATCCAACTCCAGGGTTGATCTCCCATCCGCAGAATTTGATTCATCCCAACTTGAACAGCCTGAAGCTCACAGCTTGGCTCCTCCAATTCCCATGATTGCCAGGCAGAATGATCTTTCTTTGCCAGTACGGGACATTCTTATTGCATCTCATAAGTCTTCCACTAGAATTACTTATCTAAGCAAGTGGAAAAGATTTACCTGTTGGCTGAAAGAAAAGCAAGTAGATCCTTTTTCGGCACCAGTATCAATAGTACTAGAGTATCTAGCAGATATATTCCAATCGTGTCTTTCAGCCTCTACCATTAGAGTTTATTTGGCTGCAATATCTAATTTCCATGAGGGTGTCCAAGATTCCTCTCTTATGTCACACAAATTATGCAAGACCTTCATAAAAGGTGTGAATCATCTGAAGCCCCCTTTTAGAGAACTTATTCAACTATGGGATCTGTCATTAGTTCTACAAGCTCTGACAATGCCACCTTTCGAACCAGCTTCTTCATGTGACCTCAAATGTTTGTCATGGAAAACCTTGTTTTTGGTCGCCATTACTTCTTACCAGACGTATCTCTGAGCTTCAAGCCTTATGCATCAAGAGTCTATACTTGATTTTTCATAGAGATAGAGTGTCTTTTTGAACTAATCCTTCCTTTCTGCCAAAAGTGATTTCTGAAATGTCCATTAATCAAACCATTGAATTGCCAGTTTTCTTCCCTAATCATTCAAAGGAGAGTATTGCCTACATACCCTAGATATTCACAGGCAAATTCGCTTCTACTTGAACAGGTCTAAGGCCTCTCGTAAATCACACCAGTTATTTTTGGCCTATTCTGGACCTAATTTAGGATGTGCTGTTGCTAAGGTCACATTGGCGAGATGGTTGAAAGACCTTGTGATCTTCATTTATACACAATGTAATATTCCATTGCCGACTACCATCAAGGCTCATTCGACAAGGTAGGTGGCAACTTCTGTTGCCTTCCATGCCAGAGCTTCTTTACATGACATCTCTGCAGCTGCAACTTGGGCTATGCCTCATACCTTCATCAATCATTACAAATTGGATTTGGCCTCCAGGGGAAGAGCATCTTTTGGTTCTGTGGTGCTCAGGAATGTCCTTCCATGAGAGCCTCCCAGGAATAGAGGTAGCTGGGGACTCTGTCCCATATGTAAGGAATGAACGAGGATTAACAATATCAGATAAAGAAGTTATGTCTTACCATAACGTTCCATCTGTATTGTTGATCCTCGTTCAGTCATTACGACCCTCCCTCCTGTGGCTTCTAGTGGATCACACCATCCGGTTCTTTTAGGTCATTTGACCAGAGGTAGCTTCTACCTTCTTTTGACTTGCAAACTCAATCTGAGGTAACAGGGAGAGGGGAATTCTGGGTAAGAGTTTTAGCTCGAGAGTTTGTAACTGACGCGAGCTTGGAAGATGGCCGGCTCAGTTCCAAGGTCGGAACCGGTACCCATACGTAATGACTGAACGAGGATCAACAATACAGATGGAACGTTATGGTAAGACATAACTTCTTTTTCCGTGGGACCCCAAATTATCACTGGCTGTTTTCTACATGAACTACAAAGATACCTGGCACCACATCTGTGGGCTCTGTTCAGTCACAGCCTCACCTCAGGCTTTGTCCCTCCCAAATGGTGCACTGCTACAGTCATCCCTCTCCATAAAGGTGTAGCAATTACAGACACTGGGAATTATCAGTCCAGTAGCTTGATGAGTCTGATATGTACAGCTATGGAGAGCATCATCAGGGACCTGATCAACAAACATGTAGGAAATCTCCTAACTCTGGACCCCAGACCATTTGGCTTTGTGAAAGGGGGATCATGCCTGCTCAACCTGGTTGACTTTTTTGAGTCAGTCACCAGGGCTGTGTATGACAGTAAGGCACTGCATACAACCTACATTAATCTGGCCAAACCTCCTGATACTATTCCTCAGTCAGGAATTATGGATGAACCCACCAAACTAGGCATCAACCCCTATATCACTAGGGGGTTGCAAATTGGCTCACAGACACAACATACAGTGTGAAAGTAGCAAGTTCCAAGTCAGACTGCCAGCCAGTCATGAATGGAGTCCCACAGGGATCAGTCCTGGGTGCTCTCCTGTTCATCATCTACTTCGCAGGAGTCCAGGCCACCACAAAGGAACTCTGGCTGACCAAGTTCACAGACAACTGCAAGCTGGGAGCCATCATTAGCTCCACAAGTGATGTAGACATCCTACGGAAAGGCCTCACTGAGACCACTGACTGTTGTGGAAACCATGGCCTGAAGCTTAACACCACAAAATGCATCCTCAGCCCCTTTGGTAAAATCTCAATTCCCAGTAAGTACCTCATCGATGGGAGCCCACTGAACACTGTAGGCATTATAAGAGATCTGTGGACACAGGTTGACAGCAACCTCTCCTTTAACCACCGCATTGCCACTGTGGTCAGGAAATCCTTCTATGTGGCACATCTCATTACCAAGAGGATTTGCATCCAGGAAGAAAGAGGTCTTCATCTCTGTACTCTTCCCTCATTAGACCAATCATCAAGTATAATGGCCCATTTGGTATGTACCTCACTAGACACCTGCAACAGCTGGAGAGACCACAGAAGTACCTCACAATGAGGATCCTAGGCATTAACCACATGTCCTACACAGACAGACTCAAAAGACTCCAGCTATTCTCTGTCTCATATCACCTACTTAGAGGCGATCTCTGTTTGACTTGCAAAGCCATGTCTGACCCAGCTGTTTCACAAATGCTACATCTAAAGACATCCTAATCTCTCTGCACCACACACTGCAGGGAGCACGACCGCATTACCACAATCAACACAACATGCTGGAGGGGACAGGTTCCTCACCCAGAGACTGCACATGCCCTGGACTAGACTTCCCATACATGTCAAGCAAAGCACCTAGATGACCCTGTTCCAGAGAGATCTTGATGAGTGGATAGGTAATAGAAAGTTCTCCCCAGGGATCACTCCAGCGGCTTTACTTGATGGGGGCACTGGGAGCTAATGTTGGGTGGCACAATGGCAGGGCACTTCTATGGGCTAGGCTTGTAATGGCTCCAGGGCCATTAGCCTAGTACACACCTATGAACCTATAAGGGGAGTGACATCGGTATGACGGATGAAGTAGGCCAATGGTTGGGTAACTTATCAAAATACTTCTTCCTACAAACATACACACTTTCACACACACTTATACACCCACACACATATTTGTCAGATCTGACAGTAGAACACCTGCCTGTATAGTTATTTATATTATAGTGTTACATAGTTATCTCACATGCTACAGAGCTTACTGGACTGACAACTGGCCAAAGGTGCTGATAAGAGGAATGACATCAGCATGACTGATAAAGTAGGGCAGTGGGTGGGGAACTTATCAAAATGCTTCTTCCTACAAACATACATACTTTCACACCCACATTTGCCAGATCTGAAAGTAGAATCCCTGCCTGCCTAGTTATTTGTACTATAGTGTTACACAATTATCCAACATGCTACAGAGCTCACTGGGGTGAGAACTGGCCAAAGGTGCTGATAAGGGGAATGACATCAGCAGGAGTGATAAAGTAGGGCAGTGGGCGGGAGACTTATCAAAATACTTCTTCTTTCAAACATACACACACACACTCAATTGCAAAATCTGAGATTAGAACCCCTGTCTCGTTAGTGATTTGTACTATAGTGTTACACAGTTATCACACATGCTACAGAGTGTACTGGGTTGATGACTGGCCAAAGGTGCCAATAAGGGGAATGACAGCAGGACTGATAAAGTGGGGCACTGGGAAGTGTTGTGGCTGGGAATGGCCTAAAACTGTTTCACCTACAAGCAAACACACACACCCTCACTCTCACAAACACAACTGTCTCTCACAGACAGACACACACACACACACACACACACACACACACACACACACACACACACACACACACACACACAGTTGCCAGTATTGAGATTAGAACCCCTACCTATCGGGTTATTTGTACTATAGTGTTACACAGTTATCGCACACGCTACAGAGCTTATATGGGTGAGTGGTGTCCAATGGTATTTCTAAGGTGAATTAAAGCAGCAGATGTTGTGAATTAGGGCAATGTGAAGTGTACTGAGTGGGTAGAGTCTCCTAATACTTGGACCTATGGAGACACACACACACACACACACACACACACACACACACACACAGGCAGGTGATGTGATATTATAAACTCATCCTCAGTACTGTTACACAGTGGGAATGGGGCTCACCTTTTATGCTGGCATGTGCAACTGTTTACAACTGGTATGCCACTGTCCACAGCAGGGCATCACTGTATGCCATTCAGGGTATCCTTGTGTGTGACTAACTCTGTCTGTGTCCCCTGTGTTTCTCTGTATCACTGTCTGTCTGTCTCTCAGTTCCCCACATCTATGTGTGTGTATGCTTTACATATGTTGTTATCTGTTGCCCATATATATTTGTGTGTATTTCATGCATCAGATGCAAATATGTCACATATGGGCCACCTACAGCTAGCCGAGGGTAATCCTGTCTGATGTGTGTGTGTATGTGTGTGTGTGTGTGTGTGTGTGTGTGTGTGTGTGTGTGTGTGTGTGTGTGTGTGTGGGGATAGTTGAGGTGTACATAGCTGTCTGTCTGCATGAACACATATACATGGGTTCCTATCAGATAGTTGAACTTCTGCAAATTTGAAGCTCATATGGTCGAAACCATAAGTTCAAATTTGCAGAAGTTTGAGCGTTTCAATGGACATCTCCATAAGGGGAGGTTTCCGTTTTGTTCAATGTGGTGTGATCTCGGAGTTGGTATATTTAAGTAGTGGGTGGTGTGGAGGGCACAGCCCCCCACGTAGGAGGTGCAGGGCGGCTTTCTCCCCTGCTTACAACAGTTTATTTTGTTTTCTTTTTTTGTTTGTCTTTTATCCATAGTCAAATTTCTTAATTTCAAACATGATGGTTCGAAAATTCCATGTTCAAAGTTATTAAACTTCGACTATGTGATATAGACCTATATACACAATACAGTCATATATTCCAATGTGGGTTCCAACATGTCCTATGATTGTGTAGGAGCATGCCCAGTCTGACCTTCTATAGTTAGGGTGGAACTCCATTTTCTGACATATCTGTATTCTGACACTGCAATGTATTGTGTCATTACCTAGTGCCAGACATCCTCAGATCATCGCAGTGATTTACCAGAGGGAAACGCTAGAAGTCTAATTCTCAGAATGCACTCACTCAAAGCACTCCTTAAAATGGAGAACATTGACATTTATGCTGTAACAGAGACCTGATTCAAGGCAGCTGAAAGAACCCCTGCACTACCAAGCTATAACTCATTCCACACTTTTCCTCCCCAGAACTTTGACTGAAGCTCAAAAGGTGGCGGTATTTCCATATTCAATAAAGGATGTCACACCTCCAGACCGGTAGCCCAACATGAAGCATCAGAGATACTTCAGGTGCAGCTAACACTGGGTAAGACAGCGATTCAGGTCGTAGCAGTTATAGGCCCCCAACCATGTCCCAAGACTCACACTCTATGTTTCTAAGCACCCTGGAGAATATTAGGGTCCAACCTAACACTCTCATACTGGGTGACTTCAACTACCCCTCCATTAACTGGGAAAACTACTCATGTACCAATACACTTGCCCAACGTTTCCTGGAATTCATTAATTCCAATGCCCTGGTCCAGCTCGTTCTTACCTCCACTAGAGGTAGTAACATCCTTGACCTTGTCATTACTAACATGGGTGATCGTTGCGCTACACCAATAGTCAATTACTCCCTGGTTAGATCCGAGCACATACTAATCACCTTGGAAATCCACCCCCCCCCCCCCCCACAAAGGTAACCACCATGAAAAGCTTCTCCAAAGCAAATGGAGAATAGTTGCATGACCACCGTCTCATACACCAATGCACTGTACGAACACATACACAAATGCATGGATCTCGCCATACCCAATAGAACCAAGACGCTGTCCTCCAAAAAAAGGAAGCCAATCTGGCATTCCCTTGCTATAAACAAGCTCTACAACAGAAGGAGGAAATTGATGCGGAATAAGGTGAAATCCACAAAATCCGACTAAAACTGTAAGCCAAGGAACTTGTAAATAAAATACAAATTTATTCTTATCGAATGAAGCGCTTTTCGTTGGCACAAATGTGTCAACTTCTTCAGATTCAAAACAGTTTTGTGAAATACACACACTACTTAAAACAACTTACTCTTGTCATGTGATCAGCATCAGCTGGTGCTGCTGTTCTACAGCCTGCTCATATTTAAAGTGATATTACATATAAAAAGCAGTGGTAAAACACATTGTGCACGCTGGTACAACATTTAACAGACTGATAAAACCTAATTTAAGCTAAGCAGATTAACTACGCTTAGCAGTCAATTTCGACTGCTTAATAATAAAGAATAAATCAATTAGTGTTACAATTAAACAAGTTAAACTTATGGCAATCCTGGTTGAATAACAATCCTAAGAAGTCAGAAATTGTCCACCAACAACTCAGACAGGATTGGTTCTATGCTGTCAGTTAACTCAATTTTACAATACAAGTAAAAGTGTTAAAAATACATTAATAACCAATACGTTTATACAAATTGTACTTAAAAAATGCTGACAAGCGACTATCTCAAGAAGTCAGAAATTGACCATAGGTCAAGGCCATTTTTTTAAAATACAAATATTTAAGGATGTAACACTAATTGATTTATTCTTTATTATTAAGCAGTCGAAATTGACTGCTAAGCGTAGTTAATCTGCTTAGTTTAGATTAGGTTTTATCAGTCTGTTGAATGTTGTACCAGCGTGCACAATGTGTTTTATTACTGCTTTTTATATGTAATATCACTTTAAATATGAGCAGGCTCTAGAACAGCAGCACCAGCTGATGCTGATCACATGACAAGAGTAAGTTGTTTTAAGTGGTGTGTGTATTTCACAAAACTGTTTTGAATCTGAAGAAGTTGACACATTTGTGCCAACGAAAAGCACTTCATTCGATAAGAATAAATTTGTATTTTATTTACAAGTTCCTTGGCTTACAGTTTTAGTCGGATTTTGTGGATTAACAGTTTGTTTTTTGGTTTGTCTTATGGAATAAGGTGAAATCCCCAGACTGGAAATTCTCCCTTATCAGCCTCAACAAAAAGTTGAGATCCCTCATCAAATCCTCTAAAGCTAGCTCTGAAAACAGAATTGCAGCAGATAGTAAAGACAACCACAAGGCCTTCTATAATTATGTAAAGAATCTCCATAGTAATACCCAAATTTGCTCTGAGCTACTGCACAATGGTACTTCCTATAACGAACCAACAGATATTGCCAATATACTGGCCAACAGATTCATTGCCAACTTTACCACTCTCTCCTCCTCAAAGGACCAATCACAATACCAGTAGATTGCAAGGCACCCGGTATTACCACTGCACAGGTTAAAACAGCACTGTCCAAGGCCAAGAATACAGCTTCTATGGGACCTGACAATATCCCTTTCTGTGTTCTACATGAACTACAGAGTGAACTGGCACCTCACCTGTGTGCCCTGTTCAATCACAGTCTCACCTCAGGCTTTGTCCCTACTGAATGGCACACTGCTATAGTCATCCCTCTCCACAAAGGAGGAGTGACTACAGACCCTGGGAACTATCACCCCATTAGCCTGACAAGTCTGATATGCAAAGCTATGGAACACATCATCATGGACCTAATAAACAAGGATATATAGGAACTCCAAACTCTGGATCCCATACAGTTTGGTTTTGTGAAGGGTAGATCATGCCTGCTCAACTTGGTCAACTTCTTTGAGTCAGTCACCAGAGCTGTGGATGAAGACAAGGTGATTCATACAGCCTACCTTGATCTGGCCAAGGCCTTTGATACCTTTCCTCACTCAGGAATCATAGAAAAACTCACTAAGCTAGGCATAAACCCCTATATCACTAGGTGGGTTGCAAACTGGCTCACAGATAGAACCCACAGTGTGAAAGTAGCTGACTTCAAGTCAGACTGCTGACCAATCACCAGTGGAGTCTTACTGAAATCGGTCCTGGGTCTTCTCCTGTTTGGTATCTACTTCTCAGAAGTCCAGGCCAACATTAAGGGACTCTGGCTGACAAAGTTTGCAGACAATTGCAAGTTGGGAGCCATTATTAATTCCCCAAGTGATGTTGACATCCTACAGAAAGGCCTCACTGATACCAATGACTGGTGATCAGAATTATGGCCTTAAGCTCAATGCCAACAAATTTGTCATTATCCCCTTTGGGAAAAACCCATTTCCCATGAATTACCACATCAGTAGTAGTCCACTGAACACAGGAGGCGTTATAAGAGATCTGGGAACAAAGTTGACAGCAACCTCTCTTTTGACCACCACATTGCCACTGTGGTCAGAAAGTCCTTGTACGTGGCACATCTCATTACTAAGGGTTTTGCATCCAGGAAGAAAGAGATCATTGTCTCCCTCTACTCTTCCCTCATTAAGCCAGTCATCGAGTACAATGCCACATTTGGCATGTACCTCACTAGACACCTGCAACAACTGGAGAAGCCACAGACGTACCTCACAAAGAGGATTCTAGGCATTAAACCCTTGTCCTATATGGACAGACTAAAAAACACCAACTATTCTATGTCTCATATCGCCTACTTAGAGGCGATCTCTGCTTGACTTACAAAGCCATGTCTGACACAGCTCTGTTAGAAATGCTACATCTGAAGAAATCCCAATCCCTCTGCACCACACGCTCCAGAGAACTCAACCTCATTACCACAATCAACAGAACATGCTGGAGGGACAGGTTCATAACCCAGAGACTGCCTACGCTATGGAATAGACTTTCCATACATGTCAAACAGAGCACCTCACTAGCCCTCTTCAAGAGATATCTTGATGAGTGGATCGGAAATAGAAAATTCAGCATGGGAATCATTCCAATGGCTCTACTCTACAGAGGCACTGGGAACTAAGTTCGGGTGGCACGATGCCAGGGTAATCCTATGGGCTAGGTTTGTAAAGGCTCCAGGGTCATTAGCATAGTACACATGTATAAACCTATGAATCTATGAATACTAAATGTATGATACCTAGACCAATATTATGAGGGCAGCTATGTAAATTCTTGCCCAACAAGGCCATTTGTGAGGTGCGGCTACAGTCAGTGTAGTAATGACACACAGCTGTGTAAACAGTTCAGCAACCTGGTGATATACTGACTGGGGATTTTCTACTTGTGTGGTATCTTTCTAACCTGAGATGTCATATCCTTGTGTGTGCATACCTCTGACCTGTACATTTTTTGGCAGGTTGTCCAGGTGTTTGGCTAGAGGTTTCATCCTTTCGATGTAAACATGTTTTTATGGCAAGTTAGTTACACATTATTGAAGTGCGATGTTACAAAATAATACAGACATTACTGTTTCAGAATAAATAACCTTCAGACAATTACTGCCACTGCAAACCCCTCACCCTGCCAACTTTCTCAGTATGTAAGGGTGATATTTACAACACATGCCTATCATTGTGCCTTTGTTCCACTTTTCTTTCTGCCCTTGTCCAGACATCTTGCTGTCAGAGATTGGGACTTATGGGTGTGGGTACAGAGTGCATTCAACTGTGCAGGCATGTCCATTATTTGTAAAAGCAAACATAAGAAGAAGGATTATTGAGAATGACCACTGGCAACAGTACCACAAAGTGCTTAAATTCCCAAAAGCCTTGGCACCTCTGCTACACACCCTTTAAGATGTCACTAACACGTGTAGTATATTCCACATAGCACTATGACTTCCAGGTATTTCAGTGGCAGAACATTGGGTCTCACTGACATGCATAACAGTTGGCACTGCAGTTATCTGCACATGCCCCTGTCAAAGGCAGCACTGTACCTGAGGCAGTAGAAAACGACTAAAAAACTCTTTATCAAACTGCAGAGCTTATAAAACAACACACGAATCACTAAAAACGCTAAGATTTAATAAGAAGCTTTCGGGCTATCCACCCTTCATCAGCATATTCTTATTAAATCTTAGCAGTACAAGACGACTGCCAGGAGAACATGCTGGCCAGATGCAGATAGTATTAACCACACATACACATAGCTTATTGACCCTTGTATATTGTGGACAGGTGACATGTTTTCATGTGTATTGGTGCAGCCCTGCCAGTGTGTGCTATGCTGCTATTTCCATGCAAACATATATGTTACTGCAGTTGTGTGGGTATATGGGGGGGGGCACACCTGTCAACTGTACACATTTGCACAGACTGTGCTGATATTTGCTTTACATTTTGGTTCTGTTTACCATACTATTGTGCCCTGTCTTGGGGACTAGAGTCATATCAGTAAAGAGCCCAGGTCAGATTGTACTGGCATACATTTGAGTTTCAGACTTCTAACACTTCATAGCCTTACTGCAACTGCAGATCCTACTGTGCTATCACTGTGTGAGTCTGTAGGGGTTAATTCAACATTGCCGCCATTTGTGTGCCTTTACCAGACATTTCTCTGTGGTTTTCTACAGCTGACTTGCTGTGTGGGTGTGAGGGATGGTTATGAGACCCATGAGACCCCCCCACCCTGACATCCATGCCTGTGATCTATGACCCCCCAGTTAGTTGTCCCCACACATATACTGCAGTGGGAATTTCCACCTTGGGTACTACTGCATAGTGTGTGGAGGCCAGTTTTGAACAGACATTTCCTGGTGCCCCACATAGATGTCAGTTGTGTGCTGCTATCCCAGTAGGCCACCCTATTCCCTTGCATGCATGCAGCATTACCATAGATATGCTAGCAGAACATACTATTCCATTCATTTATTGTTAGGAAGACTGACTTACCTTGTGCTTGCAGCAGTTATGAGGATGGTGCTTGAGGGCTGCCTACGTTGGATGCACACAGTACACTGCCTATACACGGTAAGTTACAGATAATGTGATGTGTGTGTCATCCATTTTACTGTGTGTGCAAGTCAAAGAGAGGTGTAAGTCCTTGGGGTCCCTACAGTGTCAGTGTGTGTGCTATGTGTTGCCTCTTTGCCAAGGCGTGAGCATACTGGGCACACCTGTATCTGCCTATGGGAGCAGGTTCAGGGGCCTCCTCCTGTGAGTCCCTCTGTGCCTGTGGGGACCTTGACAATGGTGGTGAGCTGTGTGGCCCTTCCCCATGCTGTTCCTGCTGCAGATGTTTCCACAGGATCATATTGTGTAGTGTGGCACATACTACGAACATGTGTGCATATGTGGCTGGAGAGTACTACAAGGCTTCACCAGATATGTCAAGGCAGTGGAACCATGACTTCAGCATCCCAAACACACACTCTATAATGATCCTGGTCTGTGCGTGTGCCTCTCTATGGCATTCTTGTGTGTGTGTGTGTGTGTGTGTGTGTGTGTGTGTATTTCTGATGGGTGTCATCATCCACGGCTCCAGTGCATAGCCAGCACCCCCCACCAAATGGCCATATGGGATGCCCCCACTGGCAAATGCCTGGTACAGCTGTGATGAATGCCAGATGTGGGAGTCATGATAGCTTCCAGGGCTGCCAGCACATACATTCATGATAATGCCCTGGGCATTGCACATGACCTGGTAGTTGATGGAGGGGAAGCCCTTGCAGTTTATGTAGACCCTACCCTGTTCATCAGGTGGTGCTTTAATGAGGATGTGCGTGCAGTCTATGGCACCCAGTACCTCTGGGTATTCTTCTACACAATTGAAGAGATGCATATTGCTGGTCTTCTCCTCACAGGTGTTGGGGAAGTAATTGTGCTCACTGACATGTGGTATCATGGCATCCAGGAACTGGTGGAGTACCCTGGATGCAGATGCCTGTGACCCCCATCTTGTCCCCAGTAGGTCTTTGGAAAGTACCTGTAGCTAGAATTCTTAAGGCTACACATACCTTGGTATCCATTGGGATGGGTTCCCCTCTGTTGGTTCTAGCTCTGAGTTGAGGCTGGCACAGCTTGGTGATTTGCTAAAGTATGCCTCTGTCCACCCTGTAGCACTCTACTATCTCCAGATCATGTAGCCCCTGGTAGGTTACCCTGGGTCTGAAGTCTCTTCTCCTCCTCCTTGGTCTGTGGCAGTTGTCAGCATTATCCGCCTCTCTGCCATCAGCCTCTAGCACATACTGATGAATCAGAACAATGGCAGCCCCTGACATTTTTCCAGTTAAAACTCCCCCACATGCATACACTACTGGTGCAGAGTTTGTGGGGAAAAACAGACTGTAAGGTGTTTCCATACTTTATACTGTTGTGCTGCAGATGCTGCCTGCATGATTGACTATGATACATTCCAGCTGCCACCTATATTACTCATGGCTTTGCTTTGGCCACTGTGAGTGTTAGAGGCATTAGTGATAATTTGTGCATGATTGCCGTTATGCTGCTGTTGCTCTATTTTAATTAGTTTTTACTTACATCTCCTCCCATTTTCAGCTATGCAGCCACCTGCCAGCTTTATTATTGTGTGCTTTGCATGGCCCCTTGGGAGTTGCAAGAGTCCCATATTAGTGATTTCCACTTCATTTCTCCTTTATTGTGCTGTTGCCCTTTATTTCTTCTTTTTACATCTCCTCCCATTTTCAGCTATGCAGCCACTTGCCAGCTGTATCATTGTGTGCTTTGCATGGCCCATTGTGAGTTGCAAGAGTCCCATATTAGTGATTTCCACTTCATTTCTCCTTTATTGTGCTGTTGCCCTTTATTTATTTTTTTTGACATCTCCTCCCATTTTCAGCTATGCAGCCACTTCCCAGCTGTATTATTGTGTGCTTTGCATGGCCCATTGTGAGTTGCAAGAGTCCCATATTAGTGATTTCCACTTCATTTCTCCTTTATTGTGCTACTGCCCTTTATTTTTTTACGTCTCCTCCCATTTTCAGCTATGCAGTCACCTGCCAGCTGTACTATTGAGTGCTTTCAACGGCCCATTTTAAGTTGCAGGATCCCATATTGCTGATTTGTACTGCGTTTCCCTTGTTCTGCTATTTTCTTTCTTTTTTTCCTATATCCTTCTTGTTTGAGCCCCGGCATGCCCCACAGACCTGTTTAGCTAGTGTAAACAGCAAGAAATGGCCCTCCCCTGGGTACAAACACACTCCTCAGTTCATGGAAAAAGAGTATACGGCCTCAGGCACACCTCCTTGCTTAGCTGTGCTTAGCTAAGCACAAACCCAGGCAACGGAGCTCCAATGTGCTTACACAAAGCTAGACACACCCCTTTTTCATGTTAGTTGCTCCTCCTGCCTACACGATGGTGTTACAGCACCTACACGGTTAGGTGCAATGTGACACTTAGATGAATTTTGTGATTCAGCATAAGTCCCCTCATTAACATACCCCACTGCCTTCATCCATAGTTACTGCACTACACAAGAGCCTTACCCCTTACAACCACTGTTTCCTGCCATTGGTTTGGTTCTGCTTGCCATTGAGTATAATGGCAAAATGCAGGTTTCCCTTCAAATGGACTTTTCAACTTAATTTTTATTTTCCCCCACGATCCCGTTTGCACGGTGCTTCCCTATGCTTAAATGGCTGAGATCGGCCAAAAAAATTTAACTTTTATTTTTAAAGAATCAAACACTTTAACATGCTATTGGCCATATATTTGGCCATTGACATGCCTACAGATTAGGGTACATGCTTTTATTGGAGTTGTCATGGGTCCATTTTCATTTTTGCAGAAAAGTATTTGGCTAGTAGCTGAATGCATTTCTGCAGCTTACACTGTTCCTGCACGGTTACCTACCTGCTTCTTGGATCACTGTTTTACTTCATTTGCATGGTTTTCACCAGCAAATGAGGTAATTAGCATCCCACATGGTTTTCTGTGTAGGAACAGTGTCAGCTCGCTCATGGACGTCAATAAGGCACGTTCCTGGATCACTCGGCGGACATATTTCGTGCAGGAGCGGCTACACTGTTCCTGCACAGATATTTTCAGCTCATGAATCCAGCCGTATATCTTCCCTAACAAGTCTTCAGTCATTTCCATTACGCATTCCATAAAATTCCATCCTTCTTAATAAGTAAGTAGGATAGTGCCAGTGTCTCATTTTACTTGATTTCCCCTGTATCTTTAACTTAGTCTTTATTGGTACATGATCTGAAATAGCTGGTAGATGCATTTCAAAGCTTTCAATTAAATACCAGTGCTCACAATAACAACAAATTCTTTCCAGTCTAACCCATTTATTGTGCCTTTGGGGAATAATATATAAATTCTGTCTGGGTTCTTGCCAGTCATTTCACATCTATTATCCCAAATGTTGTCATATATTTCTCTGGAAATCTACCCTCCTTTGTCATATTTTCTCTTCTAGGTCCATGTGATACATAATCACTGTTGCATATCAAGTTTCAGTCCCCACCCATGAATAATATTCCCAGCAAGACTAATTACATTTCCTGTAATTCTCTTAAGTTCCTTAATAGTAGGTTTCAGTGGAATTTAAATACATGCCATTGTAATCCTCATCCTTCCCTGTCAATAACTCCTTACCACATATCCACCATTGTTGTCTGTCTTCTCCTCTTCTGTCATTATTGAAGCCCCTCTGACAATCAATATTATTATTCCACTTTTCCTTTCTCCCTGATACTCTGTTAACTAATCATAATGAAATTCTTTCTTTGTCAAGTTTACATGTTTATTTTTATCTAAAGTGTGTCACATGTATCATTGCTATTTCCTCTCCACACTTTTTAATATAATTCAATGCTTTTTGTATTTTGTCTGTACCTCTAATGACATTCACATTCCATGAAATGATTGATATGGCGGTCATTCTGATAAGTTGCTATTGTTCTCATATAGTCTACATGACAGTTTTTGAATATATGTTTCCGACTTACGACTTACATGCAAACATTGATGTTTGACAGGCTGATCTTATATTCTGTTTGGACCCATGGCATATTTTCCCAGACTTTTCATTTCAATAAAAATATTCAAAAAACAAGCAAAAATTACATTCACATTTTCAACTCCTCAATCCTTTTAAATCAGGAAAACACATAAACTATACACATTTTCCAAAAATAAAAATTATCGTTCTGTATATGGGCAAATGCCCAGATAGACAGCTATATCCACAGGCATTAACCATTCTAAAGTTAGGTGTAATCATGTTGAAATCAAATTTGAGAGCATGTATTCCATTTTGTACCCACACAATCCATTCTTGTCACATCCCATCTTCCTCCCAAATGCGAAAAACACCTTGCATACTCTCAATTAACTGATTTTTAGCCTTTAGAAAAAATGCCTTAGCTATCATTAAATGAATAGATTCTTCATTGCTGTGATTTATACTAAAGATATTAATGTTACTAGAAATGCTTTTGCTTGTCTTGCCTTAACTGTATCAAACTTCATTTATTTTCACTGGACTGATGGTCACTTTCAGTACTAGCTTTGATATTTTCTCCATGCAGATGACTAGCATTACACAGTTCAGTCACTTCCTGATTAACTGACTTTGCCTGCAGGCAAAGCTCTGCTGATAGATAAAAAGGCTAGCTAATGATTCTGCAGTTTCATAGTATAGCTCATCCCAAATGCTGGAAAACTATCTTTTTACACTATTTTGCTGCCCACTTTACAAATGTGCATAACATTAGGGGAACCACCATAAGTCAATGCACATATATGGTCAGTTCACTTCAATGTCTTCCATTTAACAACCCTAGATACACTAATTTCTAACTTTTATATCATTGCAGTACAAATTCCAGGTACACTGTAGTTAGGAAAGAAAAAAAAAGGAATATTTTCTTACTTTGACATCACTGGCATTATCATCCTAATCAAATTATAAGACTCTTCGCCTCTTATTTAAAGTGCCAGTGATATTCTCTTTGCAGGCCATAGGGATATAAAGCATATAAAACAACAGCTTAAGCAGAATTTTTATTGGTCTGGGACTGCAAAGTATGTAACAGGGTACGGCAGGATCTGTTTTGTCACCTTTTCAGCTGCTGTATGGTCACGTTAAGAGGTTTTTAATTTATGATGAGTGGGAGGCTCAGTATGATTTCCAAAAGGAGTCTGTTGAGGACTGTACCCTAAATTTCAAAACTAGACTCAGGGAGCTCATAAGGATGGTCCAGGAGTACCTGACACAGGCAGAACAACATTAAAAATGTGTCATGACAGGACAGCCAGAAAGTATTCGATAAGGCAGCAAATAATGGAGCTTATTCCTGTTAGAGAAAACAAGCTGCAGACAATCTGGAAGGCCTTTCACCATTTTGAAAAATATGAGTGATGTCAACTACATGGTAGCGTTGTGAGGCAGGAGGCATAAGCACAAACTGTGCATGTCATGTTAATAATAATACAGTCCTATTATGGCAAACCAGGCCTAGTACTTAGTTTCTGCAGTGCATATCTAGAGGAACTAGACAGAGATCTGGAGGTAGACCCCTTGGTGAAGGCTCAATATCTCAATGGATGGGCTCAAAAGTGTAGGTAGGGTAGGGTAGGAAGAAGGGGACAACAATCCCAGGCATAAAATGCTAGTGGGAACAATCAACAGATACCAGTTGTTCAGTAGTGCAGTACAAGTATTTGCTTCTATGCCTGTATTTCTGAATGCCAGTACGGAAATTAAGTCTGAGACTGCTTTCAGCTCTTCATCTGTGTGTGTGTTTACTCCTCAAGTCTGATGTGAGGTGCAGAACAGAATGAACCTGGCAGTTTCTGCTCCTTTTCTTCTTGGCTGAGGGGTGACTTTTTTCTTTTGTTTTTATTCCTCAGCTTACAGTTGAGGGGTGACCGATTGTGCAACATCACTGGGCAGTAAATGATCCAGCTATGGCTCTGGATCAGGTAACCCTTTTCCAATAGCTAACTCCTACCCATGTTCAGGAGATCCAAGTAATATTACAAAAATCTGATGATATGTTTACTGGCAAGTCAGTGTGTATCCACCTGGTGGAGAATTATGTAGATACAGAACCACAGTGGCCTAGCAAACAAGCTCCCTACATAGTGCCTCTAATTTCTCTCTTAATCTTTTCATATATCTTTTGTCTGGAAATTCTGGGCTTCTTGCATTATAGTAGCAATACATAGTTTTTTTTTTTATCCTCAATAGTCCACTTTATCATCTGTATGGGTCTTTTTTGGCCTGTCAGATTTTGTGATTTTTGTGGACTGCTACTTCCTTCTACAACAGGGGTATCATCCTCCCCCTGGGCCTGGCCTAGTCCCATTCTAGGAATATTTTTGTGTCTTGAGGATTCTACACTGTCATTTTTTCCAGTCTTGGTACCATTGCACCTACCAGGATTGGGCACTTTTTTTATCCTGGGACTTGTGCACCCAGCTATCTTCTTTACTTTTTAACCTACTTCTGTCCATGATATATGCTATATAAAAGACGGTCTATATATCAGTGTCATCTTGATGAGATTTTGTGAAAAACATGGTCCACCTCATGAAGGTACTCACCAAGACTTAAGGATGAATTCAGTTCCAGCAATGCTGCTCTCCTTTTTCTAATTTTATCATCTCTCCATTCAGATCCCTAGCCGGGAAAGTTTCCTCAATGGCACCTGAGTGGGAGATTGTGTCAAAAGCCTTGGCCAGGTCAAGATAGTGACTTTCCTCGAAGAAATCTACTAGGTTTAATAAGCATGCTCTACCCTTATCAGATCCAAATTGGTTGGGTCTAGAGTTTGAAGGTCACCTATGCCCTTGTTCATAATGCCCATGATGATTCTTTTCATGGTCTTACAGACAAGACTGGTTAGACTTATGGGACTGCAGTTCCCAAGGTCAGTTGATGTCCCCACTTTTTGCAATGGGATTACTGTTGCTGTTTTCCACTCTGCTGGAACAAAGGCAGTTCTCAGGTTATGATTAAAGAGGATGTCAAGTGGACCCAAAAGGTCCTGTTTTAGATTGCTTAGTAAGCAACCTGGGATGTTATCTGGTTACATTGAGGCCATGATTTTAGCCTTGGAAAGCGCAGATATGACCTGATCTCTAGAGATACTTGACAGAGGACTGTTGTCAAGTATGCTTTGAGGTATTGTCTGTGGGTCCAGGGGGTGAAGTTTGTACCAAAGCTGTCAGCTAGCAGGTTGGCAATTTTCTCCAGTGCAGCTTCATGTTTAGACTCCTAGCATTAAGCAGCAGAACCTTGAGTTTGCCTCCAGTGGAGGTTTTTATGTCTGAACTTCTGTTGCTTTGATATTGCCTGAAAAAAGGCTCTATGGGTAGTCAAATGCCTTTGCCAGTATCCAACAGCCTAGAGGACACAGGTGCAGACCATCTCTGGCAAGGCAGTGTGGCCTGTCAGCCATCTCATTCCAGGCTAGGAGATACTGGATACCCCTGGATTGACACCAGAAGCTAAGCCAATTGTTGATGTTGATCATTTCTTGTTTATATTGTGGCATCACAAGACCAATTGACACAAGGGTAATGGATTTCATCACCCATGAGCAAGGTACAAGGTTTGATCCTGATCTCTGATAAGAGCTTCATTGATTGAATAGATATCTTTGGCTGTACTCTGCCTGAATATTGCTGATCTCTGGCTGCATTTTATTTTGAATTGAAGCTTTTCATTTAAGGTTTGGTCACTTCTTATTCTTGTATTACATTTGTTTTTGTTTTCTGTTCTGTTGTAATTTTAAGAGGAGAAAGGTTAGGAAAGAATTCCTTTGCAAAGAGTTAATAACATCAGATAATTAGTGAGAGGAGCTGAGAAACAGTATTTCTCTTTCAGTTAGAAATATCTCTAGTTAGCCAAAGTGTTTGTTTGGCCTGCTTGCTGTACTCTGAATATTGCTGATCTCTGTCTGCATTTTATTTTTCCCTCCCACCTGCCTAATTCTTGCTGTGGTGTTCTTAAACTTGGTGGCTTTTGAGTTGCCCACCCCTACTATAAATCTGATTTTGGACACTCCTCCCAGTCCCATCTTATCAGCTCATTCTACTGAGTACAGATAGATCATTTGTGAACACCCACCCCTTAGTTTCTCAATCTTGAATTATCTTCTGTTTCCTACCTTCCCACTTAACCTTAAAAATTGCACTTTATTCAGTCGTTTTTACTGTATTAGTGTTTTTCTTGTTTTCTTACTTTATTTTGCTTTTGCTGCTTGTTCTTAAACATGTTCAATTGCATTTATTCTGCTGCATTTATAAATGCTTGTTAGTAGCCTGGTTAAATTGTAACTGGTATTCTAAGCCCCTTAGTTTTGGTGTAAGCACTTCAAGCCAGTTGTTTTACATTACACAAATTTGAGGTCTACACTTTTGTGGCAGGAGAGGTAGCTTACATCCTTCTAAGTTGGGAATTGTTGGTGAAGGCTTAGTGTGTCTGTTATTCTAAAAGTGTCTTAGTTCTGATGTAAAGACTTGGGCTTCAGGACAATATTTTACATTAAGAAGGTTTGCGGTCTACACTGTTGTGGGAGGAGAGGGCAGCTTCTGCCCTTCTGAGCTGGAAATTGCTGGTTGAAGTCTTATTTTGCTTACTTATTGGAACTTTTTTTCTAAAATTGGTGTACTTTGCTGTAGTATCGACTAGTTTAGACCTGCTGAACGTATCACTGTTTGTATAACTTGAGCACTAAGCCAGGTCATCTTTTGTTGGAGAGGGTTCCCCTGCAACCTCGTGGGAGGAGTGTGCAGTTAGAACTCATCTGATTGAAGGCTGCTGGAACAGAGCTTAGCTTTCAGCATTTTTATTGGATAATTTGTTTAAATCAGTTTTCTCTTGTTTGCTACATCAGCAAATCCAAGCCATCTGCTGATCTCTTCAAAACTTAAGTAGAATTTTTCACTGTATATTGTACTTTTGAACTGCATTTTTACAATATCACTGCTTATTTGAACTGTTTTTTTAGATTGTTGCACTTTGGTGTAGCATAGACTAGATTCAGACCTGCTGAATCTAGTTCTGTTTGTATAACTTGAGCACTAAACCAGGCCATCGTTTGTCAGAGAGGGTTCTCCTGCACCCTAGTGGCAGAAGTGTGCAGTTAGAACTCATCTGATTGAAGGTTGTTGGAACAGGGCTCAGTTTTGAGCTTTTTTATTGGTTAATTTGTTTAAATCAGTTTGCTCTTATTTGCTAAATAAGCAAATCTAAGCCATCTGCTGATCTGTCCAAAACCTAAGTAGAACTTTTCACAGTATATTGCACTTTTGAACTGCATTTTTACCATATCACTGCTTATTTGAACTGTTTTTGAAATTGTTACACTTTGCTGTAGCATAAACTACATTCAGAGCTGCTGAATCTAGTTCTGTTTTTCTATAACTTGAGCACTAAGCCAGGCCGTCTTTTGTTGGAGTGGGTTCCCCTGCACTCTAGTGAAAGTAGTGTGCAGTTAGAACTCATTTGATTGAAAGTTGCTGGGACAGGGCTCAGTGTTGAGTTTTTTTATTGGTTAATTTGTTTAAATCAATTTGCTGTCATGCTACATAAGTAAATCCAAGTCATCTGCTGATCTCTGCAAAATTTTGCAATTAGAACTCATCTGATTGAAGGTTGCTGGAACAGGGCTCAGTTTTATGCTTTTTTATTGGTTAATCTGTTTAGATCAGGTTATGCTCATTTACAACATAGCACTGCGTTTGCACATCATGCACTGCCACACAGCAGTGGGCACCATTGGTGGTTATAGAGGCACACAATTTTGCCTGCAAATTTTCCCTTAGTACTCTGCTGGTGCTCCATTGGTGACTTCTCATGAGTGTCCTTCACTGGCAGGTGATACATTCAGTGAAGCTCCTGAGGTACCGACACAGATTCTACCTACTA
Organism: Protopterus annectens; assembly: GCF_019279795.1. Lineage (NCBI taxonomy): Eukaryota > Metazoa > Chordata > Ceratodontiformes > Protopteridae > Protopterus > Protopterus annectens. Next base: position 934,884,099 of record NC_056747.1, on the reverse strand, counting down.
GCCCTTCATACTTTTTGTCCACTTCTCCTGTCCTCTACTTTACCTGGTCCTTCCTGTCCTCTCCCTGTTTTCTGACCACATCAACCTATCTAGCATTATGGACGTACAATTTCCTATAGTTCCTCCAGCCAGCCTGTTCGACATGGGCATCCTGAGGCAATGTAGCAATTGCCTCATGTACATGCAACACTTAAACCTACATATGAGGAGGTCTTTAAAAGAAGCCTACCTAAACATCAGAGACCTCCCAAATACAAACACAAGCATGCTTCTCATAATACATCATCTGCAGAACATAGTACACATAATATATCACACACTAGTGTCTCACCAGTCAAGTTTCTGAGGCATAACACAAAAACAAACATCTTAGTCATAGGCAACTCAATTGTGTGACACGCAGATGTCCCTCTCACCAGGTTGGATAAGGAAAAGTCATGGTCAGCTCTCTGTCAGGTGCCAGGATCTGTCACATCACACATGCAGTCAAGTCTCTCAACAACAGGCACTTCTTATGACTCTGTCATAGTCCATGTTGGTGTGAACGACTTGTGACGTACCTCACTGGACTATATGATGAGAGACATGACTGAGCTCTATGATTATGTGTCTCATTCGGTATGTCCCTAGCCTTAAACAGCATTTTACCTTTGCCTAGGATGATACCTCAATACAAACAAAAAAACAATTGACTTCAACAATTGGCTTAGTTTCTGGTGTCATTCAAAGGGGATCCAGTATCTGTCAGCCTGAGATGACATGGTCAACAGACCTCGATGCTTTGACAGAGATGGTCTTCATCTGTCACCCCTTGGATTTTGGTTACTGGCTAAGTCTCTTGCCATCCCCATAGTGCCTTTTTAGGCAGTGTCATTAGAACAAAATTCCCAATATAAAAATACCCTCTAAAACAACCTCAAATGTTATGCTGCTACTGCACTCACTGGAAGCAGTCCTCACCCTGGAAGATGTTGACATTTGTGCAGCCACTGAGACCTGGTTTAACACTGCAGAGTACAGCCCAGCTATACCAGGTTACATTTCCTTCCACACGTTCAGACCACAAACTGAAGGCATGAGAACTAAAGGAGGTGGTGTATCAATATTCATTAAATATAAATACACCTTTAGGTTGGTGAAACAGCACAATTTTCTTGAATTACTTCAGGTGCAGTTGACCATAGCTAAGACCCCTCTTTGGGTCATTGCCAGCTATAGGACCTCCTCCATGAATCAGGGCATCTACTCAGCCTACTTGGATCTACTTGAGTCAATCAAGATACAACCAAACACCCTGGTTTTGGGTGACTTTAATTACCTGTCCATAGACTGGATAAATTATACATGTTCTAACTCACTTGACCAAAGGTTTCTAGACATCATTAACTTCAATGCCCTGGACCATCTGGCTGGTACACCCACAAGGGACTCAAACATCCTGCACCTGGTGTTTGCCAACATGGGGGACTGCTGCAACACCCCCAGTGTGTGGCCATCCCTGGTGAGTTCTGACCACAAATCAGTCTTCCTAGAAGTAAGTATAACACAAGACCCCCTTAGCAACAACTAGACTAAAAAACTTCTCCAAAGCCAATTACAACCGGTTACATGATGGTGTAAATAGCTTCATAGCCCCTTCCCCACTGATGGAAGAGACACCTATGTTGAGTTATACACCAATGCTTTATACAAGCACCTGTACAATTGTATTGTCTCTGTTATACCTGACAGAACCAAAGCAAGATCTTCAAGGAAAAAAAACTGCCTGGTGAACAACTGCCATTAATAGGCTATACAATAAGAGAAAGAAATTGTGGTCTAAGTGTAGGAAGGAATGGTCTCAAAACTAAAAACACTCCCTCCTCAACTTAAACAAGCAAATAAGACTCCTAGTGAAGTCCTCCAAAGCTAACTACAAATCCAAATGAGCTTTCCTAACTAAGGATAAGCACAAGTCGTTCTTTAGTTACATCCATAACCTCAAAGTTAAGGCCCAGGATATGCGCCAGACTCATAGCTAATGGTACTACATATATAGAACCTGTGGCTATAGCAAACCTGATGGCTGACAGGTTCAGCGAAAGTTTCACTCCCCTGTCCCCACCACATATATCCCAAAGCATCCCAAACACCTCTCCCCTACCTAGTATCTCTGAGAAGCAGGTCTTAAATGCTCTCTCCATGGCCAAAACACAGCTTCTATGTGACCAAAGAACATCCCGGGCATGGGTTAAAACAGGAATTAGTATCATCATTAAGCATCCTTTTCAATCACAGCCTAAGCACTGGCTTTACCCCAGCAGAATGGAAAACAGCTGTCATCATCCCTTTGCACAAAGGGGTGCATCCACAGACACTGGGAAGTATAAACCGGGTCTATATTATATCCTCGAAAGCTTAAAAAAGCAAACACTGATTGATTGAACTTATTTTTGCGAAACTGCAAAATATTGAAGCAGCAGAAACTCGAATTTTTTCCTAGGGAAAGAATTTGGTTGTCCATTTCTGTTGCTTCGGTATTTTCAGTGTTATGGTGGAAAGTTACCGGTCGGATTTAGGTAAGTGTGCGATTGTGTGGATGTGAGTGTTAGGGTGATTTAGGTGAGTTAGGGTTAGGGCTCAGGTTAGGTGTGTGTGCAATTGAGTGGACATGAGGGTTAGGGTGGATTTAAGTGAGTTAGGGTTTGGGTTAAGGTAAGTGGGTAGTTAATGGTGTGTGCATAGTTTAGTGTAGGGTTAGGTATCAGATTGTAGGTGTGTGTGTGTGGATTTCTGTTTGTTTGGTGTGCTTGTGTTGTGTGTATGTGTTTTGGATCAGCGATTTTTTTCCCTGGGAAAAAAATCGCTGATCTGACAGTTCGAGATTGTAAGCTTTAGCTTAAGTTAGGTCGATCGATCAGCGTTCGCTTTTTTAAGCATTCGATGATATAATATAGACCCATATAAACCCATTAGCCTGACCTGCCTTATCTGCATTATAATTAATTAATTATAATTTGCATAAAACCATTCTTAGTTTTCCAGCAGGTCAGGGTGTCTTTTTGTAACAACACCTCCTTTATGCCAAAGGTGGTCATAAAGATGTCTGCTAATCAGGATATTCACTTTGCCAGTATTTTTTCTTAACCTTAAAATTAAGGCAGGAGAATCCTTCAGTAACTTGATGTGCATAGACAGTTGAGGTTTTATTTGCATAGGACTTAAGATCTGAGAAAGATATATCAGTTATTTGTATCCTTGAAAAAGGGAAAAGAAGGTAAGTCAGTTAACAATCAAACTCTTTCCCAATGGATTCCTCATCGCAATTCATATTGTTACACAGCTCTTGCAAATCTAGTGTTGGACATGTTTGAGTCCACTCCATTGCAGCCACTACAACTGCCTTAGCTTTCCTTTGATGGGTTAACACACAAGCTACCCTAGAGGCTGCCACCAGGACCTCTGCCCACACATAGGTTCATAGGTGTGTACTAGGCTAATGGCCCTGGAGCCTTTACAAGTCTGGCCCCAAACAATTGCCCAGGCATCGTGCCACCCAATGTTAGTTCACAGAACTCCTATCCAGTAAGGCAACTGGAGTGATCCCTGGGGTGAAGTTTCTGTTACCCATCCACGCGTCAAGATTTCTCTTGAAGAGGGCCAGCGAGGTGCTCTGCTTGACATGAATGGGAAGCTTATTCCAAAGTATGGGCAGTGTTTGGGAGAAGAACCTATCCCTCCAGCATGTTCTGTTAATTGTGGTAATGAGGTTGTGATCTATGGAGCGTATGGCATGGGGGAATTGGAATTTCTTTAGGTGTAGCATTTCAAGAAGGCCTGGGTCAGACATGGCATTGTAAGTCAAGCAGAGATCACCTCTAAGTAGACAATAAGAGACTGAGAACAGCTGAAGTTTCTTGAGTTTGTCCGTGTAGGACGTGTTTAAAGCCTACAGGCATTACAGTTTGGGTAGCCTGTAGGAGTAGAGCTGAATTTGCTTCTGCTATCCTAACCTCCTACTTATTTCTGGCAAATTAAAGTCTGAAGATATGAGAGTTTTTCTACTTGAGATGAAATCCACCAAATGCAGTGTTGTCTAAAACTGGAGGGGAGAATCTGCAGCTGTTTCAAAAAGTGTGAGGGTGTACCTTAACTTCATGCTTTGAGAATCCTTCCAAAAGTTAGGATGGCAACAGTGAATAATATGATGAAAATAGTACAGTTGTGTTATGAACTTACTACAGTTGTAGATGTTTGAGCATATTAACTGTTGTAGTCTTGGTTTTCTCCCTCATTCACTCATTCTGTTTTTTCTTTTTTTGTACTTACTTCATAGATAGCGAGACTGGGGACCTTTGAGGGGAACATGGGCACAGAGGACTTTTAACATCTGGTCCATTAGGGCTTTGGGACTGGGGAATTCTAACCTGGTCCTGGCTGTGTCAGGAAAGATCTGATGATGGCATTAGCTAGTGTACCTCTTATAACATCAACATACTTGATTAGGGATGGGAAGGAATCAGTCGAGACTGAGGCGGAAGACAGAGCTCCTGAAGTTGGGCTGGTAGTTTGGGCTACCTGTAAGTAGGAAACCCAAGAATCAGGATTGCAACGGTGAATATACTTGAAACAGACCCATAGCTAGGTCATCAGGCATCCTGTGCAGTTCCCAGACTGGCACCCCCTCACTCAACTCACAGATGAGGAACAAAAAAAGGTCTTCTCATTAAATGACGGTGAAGACCAAGATCATAAAAGAAAAAGATCTCCTGCTACAAAAGTGAACAGCAGCTTCAGGGTCTCTCCACATACTGAGCACTTTTTAACACTTTAGCTGGTCATGACAGTGAATGCAAAGGGCATCCACCCCTATCCTTACCTGGATGATTGTCTCATCTAAGCAAAACTTAGAGAATCTCACCCATTGTGCCCCCTAATACCTTGGTCCTGGGCAGCAGCCTCATTTGTCCCACCCTTGTGATGGCACTGACTTGAATATCTACATTTATGGTTTCTTACTCAGCTGTGCTTTTCCTTTCCTATCCTGTATGTTTTCTACAATCTCTTTCCCCTGGTCTGTCCCATCCCACCCTCTGTCACTTCCAGCTGGCTGAGTGCCTCTCCCTGCCAACTGCTTTCGTCCTCCTGTCACTGTATTGTTTCCTTTGTTGCCATTTCTATCTCTTTCTCCCCTCTCATGACTTGCCACTGATGTTTGCATCTGTCTCCATCTTGATTTACTTCTTCCTGTCTCCCTTTTATGACTGCATCTCTCACTTTCCCCTTTGACCTTAGTCTGTGATGTATTTCTTACTTGTACTCCTTTGTCAGCCTTTGCCCGTGTCCTCCTGTCCTCTTCTCTCTTCTCTACCTTTTCCCATCACATCCTTTCTCTTGACCTCTTGCTAATACATATTTACCTCTGCAACTTGTAAGTTTTTTCTACTATAATGTATCTTTATTTATTTATTTTATTATTTTATTTGACATTTGGTTACCTGGAAAGTCAGACTGGGTAAGAAACCCATTTTAAGCGGAGGCCAGTGGAGAAAAGCTCCAGATACAAAAAGAACAGAAAAACTTTTACATAATAAGCAACAGAACACAAAACCAACATAGAGGTGAAACCCAAAAATTCATACACATGCATTTGAAAAAGGGAGGTTAACAAGCATAACTAAGACAATTTACAAACATACCTATGTAGATGCATTTTTCATAGAAAGAAAAATAAACTATAGCAGGTAAGATAATAATTGTCTAAGAGACACAGCTGTAACAAGAGGTTACACTGATAAGTATTTTATTGATAGAAACTGTGTAACTGGTCTCATTGTCTGAGTGTAATACTGAGATAAACATTTATAAGTGGTAGCAGGAAAAGAAAATATATAGGATTGAAAAAAAAGTGTTGTGAATGTAAACAGTGAAGAGAGAAATGAGAGAAATAGACATTAAGAAGAAGAAGGTGGCGAGATTGAACAAACAAGGGAATTAATGATTATGTAGAATAAAAGTGGGAGCTATGAAACAGTGAAAGGTAGGTGACTGTTAGTAGAGGTAGTGGTTGCAAGAGAGTTATAGGTGAGTGAAAGGAGGCTGGATGGAAGGAAATGTGAGAAGGGTAGCTGAATGGGAGACAAAGATGGATGAGAGGAGGAAGAGGAAGGAAGTGAAAAAGAGGTAGTTGGGTGATGTAAGTGAGGGAATAGGAGCCAGCTTGGTTTTGAAAAGGGATAGTTACGTGACTTGAGTAAGAATTCTTTTCATTTAAACTTGAATTTCTTGAGGTTTTAGGAAGTTCTGATATCTAAGGGTAGTGCATTCCATAGTTTGGTCACTGAGTAGGAGTATAAGCACTAACCGGCAGTTTTATTTGGTTTATGTAGAGTTAGAAGCTGCTTGTCTTCAAAGCAGAGAGCCCAGTTAGGTGTGTAGATTTGGAGTATTGAATTTAAAACAGGACAGATTTCAGGTTTATAAATAATTTTATGGGCGATTGTTAGTTGGAAGTAGTTTAGATGTTGGGGAATTTTGAGTCAGTTAAGGGAGCTAAGAGCAACACAGTGATGTTTATAGTATGATACGCTTGTTGCAAATTTAGCAATTTTGCTGTAGTAGGATTCAAGCTTATTTCTAGTGACATTTGTATATTTGTTAATGTGGGGGCACCATATAGTAAGAAGGGTAGCAGGTAGGTTGAGGCTAATGTTGTTTTAGTGGCTGTATCCATAAAATTTTTGTGCCAATAAAGCATTCCTACTTTTTAGAGTGTTTGTTTGATAGTATTATGTATATGAAGGTCAAAGTTAAGTTTCTTATCTATTGTTACCCCTAACAGTTTGGTGTATGGAACCACTTAGATTTCTGTGTTATTTAGCGAATATATCTTGAAGTCAGTTGAGAGTGTCTTTGGTGTAAAAAGGAGGAGTTTGGCTTTGTTAGGGGTGAGTAATAGTTGTGCATTATTTTGCCAGGATTCAATGGACGAGTAGGCAGTTTGGGTTATTTGTCTAAGGAGTACAATGTTGTTGGAAACGGAAATGAGAGTTGAATCATCAGCATATTGGATAAGGGAGCTTTGACAGGAAGTTGTATGGAGGTTATTTATGAAGACATTGAAGAGGAGGGGTCCAAGGATGGAGCCTTGTGGAACTCCCATTTTATTGGTTAAATACTGGGAGAGACAGCCTTGCCATTTTACACATTGTTGTCTTTCAGATAGGTGGCTCAAAAATCACTGATAGGAAGCGTGAGAAAGGCCTAGGGAAGAAAGATGATGTAAGAGTTTGGGGTGTGAGACAATGTCAGAAGCTTTTGATAGATCAAGAAATAGTGCTGAGGTTAGTTGACCCGAGTGTCTTGCTTTATTAATTGTATCCATGAAGGATATTAGGGTGGTTGTTGTACTATGTGCTGGTCTGAAGCCGTGTTGAGTAGGTGTAAGTAGTTTGTTATGAATAAGGTGGTCAAGGAGTTGTTTATATACGCAAACGAAAAATGAGGCAGGATGGAGATGTGGCGATAGTTAGACAAGTCATTAGATTGTCCTTCTTTATGTAAGGGGATTATAGCTGGGGTGCCTTCTGTGTGGAGTCTGCATGCCCTCCCTGTGGTCGCGTGGGTTTCCTCCGGCTGCTCCGGTTTCCTCCCACATCCCAAAGACATGCTGTAGATGGATTGGACACTCTAAATTGGCCCTAGGCAGAGTGCGTGCATGTGTGTGCCTTCTGTGGAAGGTTGAGGGCCGGGCTGGCAACTTGACACCGTAAAACTCCACTGACAGTCATGAGCAGACAGGTGATCCGCTGTGGTGACCCCTAACTGGGAAAAGCCGAAAGAAGAAGAATGTAAGGGGATTATAATTGATTTTTTTCTAGAGGGATGGGCATCGGATTCTATGATGGATCTATTTGTGAGAATACTGACAGGATAGGCAATAGTATTGGCTGCAATTTATTAAGTATTCTGAAGGGAGGTTGTCAGCAGAAAGAGAGCAGGGTTTAGTTTTGTGCCATAGGTGGCATATATAGTCAATGGGTACAGGTTGCAATGAAAGGCATGAAGGCTGAGGGGCTATATCTAGAATTCTTTGAGAAGAGAAGGGAGTGAAAGCAGTATGTTTGGAAGATGTTTTAGGAAGCAGTGAGTTCAGACTGAGATTATTTGTGGAACTGGGACTGAGGGGCTTGGTAGGATCATTGATCAAACTGGCTATACTTTCTGTAAAGTGAGTGTTAAACATTTCTGCTATTTCAGGTGAAGATTTGTCTATGACTGGAACAGGATTTTGTTTGGACCCTGGGGTAAGTAGTGATGAGATGGTGGTCCAAACATTTTTTGGGGTTGTTATTTGCATAAGTAAGGCTTATAGTTTGGTGGTCATTCAAGGATTTTTTTTACCTGGTGGCAATGGGAAGAACTATATTGTAGTTGAATAATTTGCTGATGAAAAGTATGAAGGATATATTTTTATCAATTGATAAAAAAATGTCTTCCTTGTTAGCAGAATGGAATAATGTGGATGGTAGGTTTTATCTTGTGGCATTGGCATGAAGTTGATAAGGGAATGGGGATGCTATAGGCTGGTAATTTTTAAGGCGAATGCAAATTGACAGTGACCACTAAGAGCAGGAATTTAGCAGAAATTAATGCATGAAGTGGTTGTCAGACATGAAAGATGAAGAAATGGGTATTGCGGTTTGTGGACTATGTGGTTGAGGCAAACATCTGAGAAGGCCACTTGTAGTCCAGTTTTAAGATTGTACAGTAGATTGCTGATGAAGTCACCCAGAATAACTTTTTTTCTGCATATTTATGCACAGTAGAAGGATACTAGGATGACAGAGAATTATGGCAGGCTTGGCTGGTGAAGGAATATATAGTAATATGCTACAGCACTGGTCAAGGGTTTATGGTGAATTTAGATGTGCATAATAATCCTGTTTGAAGTATGGTTATGTAAAGAAGTTGAGTGGCAATAAAATTAAGGTTAAGATATTGTTTGTGAAGTAAGAGACCACAACCCATTTTTCTAGGCCTTGTGTTTAAGATGTATAGATAGCAAGAAAACATATAGAGGATGGGGGTAGTGGCCTTTGATTCAGGACTTATTCATGTGTAAACATTGTAGAGAATGAAAGACAAACCAAGAGTCTGATTGATCTAGTTTGTTCATAACACTATCAGCATTTAAAAGACACCCCTTCAGGAATCTCTTGCAAGAAGGGATTGTGGATGGGGACGTGTTGGAGGGTGCACTGTTAAGATGCATGTTACCATACAGAAGGAACATGGGGATGAGCTGAATGAGAGTGACTTTGTGGTATTCTGTGATGGATGCTGCTAACACATTTGGAGATGGTACTAATGTGCACAGATGAGGAGGAACATACTTACCCAAGTATGGTCGCAGTTGATGTACGATGGCATTAATACAATGTTGTAACTGGTGAGTTTTGAGTGTAGAAAGGTTCTTGTGAATAGCCGTGTTGATAGTTAGAACTAGTTATATATTATTTGAAGTAAGTTGTATAGCCTGAAGAAAAGAAAATATGATGTGCGTAACAGAAATGGTGAAGTAATGCTTGTGGCTATTTCAGATGCCACTATTATGGAACTGTGCTGAATTTTGAGAAGCAGGTTTAAGTTTATGTGTTTTTAAGGTAAGGACATTAAGGGTAGCTATAAGCGTAGAAACTGCTGAGGTAACTGGGGACAGAGTATGGGTAGTAACCGGGAAAAGCCGAAAGATACAACAACAACAACCTGCATGAGAAAATGTGTAACTAAGAACCATGGTACTTTGGGAAACAGTAGCTCAAATGTACATAAAGACTTCAAGCAAAACAAGGTGTAGCTGTAGCTAGCCACTTTCAGCTGCTAAAATGAAAAACAAGATATTTAGATGTAATTAAATATTAAACATTACTAAATTATTAAATAGAGACTATGAAATGCTGCCAGACCAGTGACTGTAAAGCAACAGTTTAATCTCACCACAAGAGGGCATTGTAGTGCCACTAGAAATTATCACAATCTGGCAAGAGTTGAAATAATAGCATAGAGCCGTGATGGTGAACCTTTTGGGCTTGGATTGTCAAAAATTCAGAAATGACTAACTTGACTCTGCTGGTGTGTTACACCCCCCCCCCCAAACAAAAGAGAAACAATGATTTACATATTCATTTCTTAAAAAAAAAAAAAATATATATATATATATATATATATATATATATATATACATATACATATATATATATATATATAAATATATATATACATATACATATATATATATATATATATATATAAATAACGTGCTGCTGCTATTATATATAAAAAAAAAAGAAAAAAAAATCAATAATAGAGAAAACATTATGCTATAAAATAGTGCACTATGAAATTAACATACTTTTAATAGTGATTTTGAATTGAACTGAAATAAAATATGGAACACACTGCATTTGCTCTAACATCAATTAATGACTTTTTTGCTGCTGAGTTTTAGTAGATAAGTCTAAAACTGAAGGTAGGTACTTTGTGCATTTCAAGCCCAAACAAGCAGCACTGACTTCATCTGTCAGTTTGTGTCTTTTGTCCGTTTTAACATTTAACGCTGAGAATAAAGTCTTGCAAAAGTATGTAGAGGAAAAAAATTGTGAGTAAAGCCATTGCTAGATTTTTAAGGGTGCTAAAAGTTTCCAGTATTCGGTTCCAAGCATTCAAAATTTCTTGTTCATAGTGGCACTCTTCATTCTGCAGGCAATTTCTTTCCAGATCCTCAAGTTTAGACTTCAGGCTGACAAACTTGAGCCCAGATGCTAGCATGGAACTGTGCTAACTGCAGCTGTAATCCTTCAACTTGTAGCCATTGTAAATCATTTAATTCCATAGTACTGTAGACTACTACATTATAATTATTTTGTCTGTTCTAAACTTATGAATTCATTAAATCTTCCACCAAACTGATCAATTATTGAGTTTAAAATGTGCTGGCACTTTATATGCAAGGGCTCCATTTAATTTTGCGCATCCAAGCTGACCCCCTCGAAGTATGTTTTTAGTTATGAAAATACTTATAAGTTTTAGTCCCACATCTCATTTGAAAATTTGAAATTTAGTTTCAAAGGCTTTTATATATCCAAACATAATGTCGATACCTTGTAACTTTAAGTTCAATACATTCATATGAATTTAGAGGTCTGTAAAAAACATCAGTGTGCTAACCCACTCACTGAGCTGAGGAAACAGTTCCAGATTTTTATTCTCAACATTTAACCTCATTTCTTTATAGCACTCTACAATTCTTTCAAGGACTTTTCCTTGGCTCAACCAACTCAAATTGTTGTGCATCAGCAGTCCACTGCAAGTTGATTCAACTTCCTGCAATAGCACAGAACATTCTCACTTATGAAAGGGTCAAACAGTTATTAAATTCAATATTTTTATTACAACTGTCATTACATCATGTAGTTCTGTGAATCCTGCCTTGACACACAACACCTCCTGGCAGATAATGCAATGAAATGGCAAAACTGGATGCCCAGTAGCTTCCATAAACAGTTTTACAAATCCAACCTTTTTTCCCACCCTATTGGGTGCCTCATCTGTCGTCACAGACACAACTTTACACATGCTTAGGTCACAGAACATTTTTAGAACACTGCTGCATATTTTGTTTCCTGCTGTACTTATTGGCACAGTTTCTAGCTTTACCAGCTCTTCTCTCATTGATTGACCATCAAAAAATCTAGTAATGATGGCCAACTGAGCCAATGAAGTGACATCAGTAGTTTTGTCAAGACAAATTGAAAAATATTTACAATTATTTAAGTCTCCTTTTAATTGATGTACGTCACATATCGGTGTCATCACTCTGTCTTTAATGCTATTTCTGCTGACTGGTAAATCAGAAATACGCATAGTAATAGCGTCTTTATTTTGCACATTTTAAACAAAAAATGTGCACATTTTAGAAGAGTTTCTTTAATAAATTTTTCTTCACTGAGGGCCTTTTCATGCCGAGCTATGAAGTGAGCAATGCTGGAACTTGCTGATGTTAAATTTGTAGGGCCTTTTAAGAAATTAAGAAATTATTTGATTGACACTCGTGGTATAGCTGCCGAGAAACATATTCCTTCCTTTCACCTTCACTTTTTTCCCGAAAGCCAGTGATTTGTTTCAAAATGTCTTTTTACATTCCATGTTCTGCAGTATCACATTTACATTCAATAAATGGTACAATTTATTATTTTAATTTCATTAAGTATTTTCCCATAAATGATATGGGCCAAGATCTGTTGTTTTTGCTTTAACTTTAACCTGGGGAGGACGAATGGAGGACATAGCCAATTAACTCCATTTGCTCATTTATGAAGGGCTTTGCTTTTTTTTTTTTATGCAACGTTCCTCATAAATTTGCAACCAGACCCCATCAGAATGTAAATTATAAATTATCTATTGGTTTCAATTCAACCCCTCTTAACAACAATTTTTTTTGTCAACTTTTACAAGATTAATCAATTGCTTATTGATAGTAACTACCTCCTTGAACCCAAATGCAATATAGTGTGGATATGCTGACACCAGAAAATAGGTGTAAAAACTTTTATTAAAATAAAAAATAAAAATTCACAATTTGACATACACACAATGGTTATTTTAATAAAAGTTTTTACAACTGTTTTCTGGTGTCAGCATGTCAGCACTGTATTGCATTTGGGTTCCTGGTTATACTGACAGTGCCTGCCCCAATTTCTTTGAGGTTAATAGCTGCTTCCTTACCTCTGCAGCAGTGTTGTTGAACAGGCACAAAATAATTCAGTGCACTTCTTGTTTACATGAACAACAAAAACAAAAGCTGATTTCACATGAACGCTGATTTTGGAGACTGTGGTTGCAGATATCTTCTGTGTTTGTGCCTTGAAAATGAGTTTTCAGAGCAGCGGTTGGAAGTCAGTTGAACTGTGCAGCTGCCATGATGACAGTGGCATGCTGATACAGATGGTGAGACTCCATTTTAAGCTCTGGTTGGTGCAGGGTCACACATTTCTTATATTTTTGTTCACTCAGTTTCTTTGGTAACTCGGGTGTTGGTGAACACTGGCATGTCACCCAAAAGGTTGTGATGTGTCACCTTTGACATGCATGTCATAGGTTTGACATCACTGGCATAGACCTAAGAAATTGGTATTAAAACAAAGAACAAGAAATTTGGATTAATGACATGGAGATCTGTGGTGATAATTCTGAATATCTTTGCTTCCATATTAAATTGTCTCCACAGAAGAGACTAATGTCTGGATCCCGGGAAACTTTTTGCATTTATTTTGAATATAAAACACCTCCCGGTTACTTGTTCAAGCAGGGGAGTACAGTACAGGAAGCCACTGTCGGAGGTAAAAGATATATATTTAAGCCACTGAAAAGTATTATTACTTACATACCTTTATGAAAAAGAATGCATCTTGAAATTCTATAAACTATACAAACTCAGGGTTGTGCTGCTTAATGCTAGTTTAAACACGAAACCGCAGTCCCTGGAAACACTCCTCACCTTAGAGGATGCTGACATCTGTGCAGATATGGTTCAAGGCTGCTGAGAGCACTCGAGCCGTAAAAGTCTACAATGCCTTCCACATGTTCAAACCTCAAAATGACCGTGAAGGAACCAAAGTGGAGGTGTATCTATTTTCATTAAAACCAAATACACCTTGAGATTGGTCAAACAGCATAACTCTTCCGAACTACTCCATGTCCAGGTAACTATTGGGAAAGTACCATACAACATCATTGCTAGCTGTAGATCCCCCACCATGAACCAGGATAAGCACACCACCTACTTCGATTTACTGGAATCCCTCGCCATACATCCCAACACCTTAGTCATGGGAGATTTCAACTATCCTTCCATATACTGGGGGAAATACATGAACAAAAACACGCTCACCCAAAGGTTCTTGGACTTTTGTTAACACAAATGCTCTGGAACAGATAGTCTGCACCCCTACTAGGGTCTCTAAAGTACTGGACATAGTACTCACCAACATGGGGAATCAATGTACTTCCCCATGCATGATGCCCTCCCTGGTTAGGTCAGATCAAAAATCAGTCTTGTTTGAAGTAACTACTGGAACTGACACCCTCATAGGATCAAACATTATAAAAAACTTTACCAAAGCTAACTGCAACCTACTAAGCAATGGTATAAAAAGCATTATATCATCCGCAATCACAGATATCCATGATAACTATGCAGAAGTGTAAGCAAATGCACTGTACAAACACTTAAGCAACTGCATAAACTTTGCTGTATCTGACCGGATCAAAACCAGGTCTTCACATAAAAACAAGTCACAGTGGTGGACTTCAAGTATAAACAGATTATATAACAACAGGAAGAAACTGTTGTCTGAAAGCAAGAGAGATATCACTCTGCAGAGGAAGAGTTCCCCCCTAAACCTAAACAAGAAAATCAGAAACCTTGTAAAGTCTTCTAAAGCAAATTCTGAAACTAAAATTGCATCACTAGCCAAGGATAATCATAAGGCATTCTTTAACCACATCCAAAGTCTAAAAAGGAATGCCCAACTATGTGCCAAACTGGTTGTAGATGGGATCACTTATACTGCACTGGAAGATATCGGCAACCTGCTAGCTGACAGATTCAGTGCAAACGTCATGCCCCCCCCCGTCCCCACCTACCATATTTCAAGGCATACCTGACACCATCCCTCTGCCTAGCATCTCTAGAGATCAAGTCATCTCTGCACTCACCAAGGCCAAAAACATGGCCTCAATGGGACCAGATAATATCCCAGGTTGTTTACTAAACAATCTAAAACAAGACCTAGCAGACCTTCTTGGCATTCTCTTTAATCATAGCATGAGAACTGGCTATGTCCTGCAGAATGGAGAACAGCAACAGTAATGCCCCTGCACAAAGGGGGGTGAGTATCAACTGACCTTGGGAACTGCAGACCCAAAAGTCTAACCAGCCTCATCTGCAAGGCCATGGAAAGAATTAACATGGACTTTATCAAGAAGGACATAAGTGACCTCCAAATGCTGGACCCAATCCAGTTTGGCTTCGTTAAGGCTAGATCATGCTTATTAAACTTGGTGGACTTCTTTGAGAATGTCACCAAAGCCAGGGATGAAGGTAAGAAAGTGCACACTGCATTTCTCAACCTTACCAAGGCTTTTGACACAATTCTTCACTCTGGCATCATTGAGATACTCTTCCAGATAGGGATTAACCCTTAGGTTAATAGATGGGTAGCCAATTGGATCACAGACAGAACACACTATGTCAAAATTGGTGACTCCACCTCCACCAGTAGACCCGTCACCAGTGGAGTACCACAGGGGTCAGTGCTGAGCCCATTACTGTTTTCCATTTATTTCTCAGAAATTCAGGCCAAAGTAAATGGCCTTTGGCTCACCAAGTTTGCTGATGATTGGAAACTAGGAGAAATCACTGACTCCCCCAATGATATCAACATTTTACAAGGACTAATACAAACAAAATTAATTGCAAAAAATGTGTTATTATTCTTTTTGGCTAAATGGAATTCCCTAAAAATTACAATATTGACAGCAGCCCCTATGTGTTCCAACCCAGTGGTGGAGACTTGGGAACACAAGTTGATAGCAGTCTGAACTTTGACCACCAAGTTTCCACAGTAGTAAGGAAAGCCTTCTGTGAAGTGCACCTTGTAAACAAGGGCATAGCATCCAGGTCAAGGGATGTTATAACTCCACTGTACTCGACCCTCACCAGACCACTAACCCTTTTGCATGTACCTCTCCAGACACCTACAGCAGCTGGTGAGAGGTTTCCAATACAGGGATTCCAAACCATGACCTACATGGACAGGCTGGAAGCCCTGTCACTTTACTCTGTATCTTATAAGTTGCTGAGAGGTGACTTGTGCCTGGCCTATAGTGCAGTCTCCAACCCTACCCTAATGGAAATGCTGCACATCCACAAGTGTAGGGATCTCACTCTAGACTGTGACATTAAGTGAACATGCTAGAGAGACAGATAAATCTCCCAGAGACTGCTGCTTCTCTTGAATAGACTTCCTACTCACATAAAACAGAACTCCTCACTGACCCTGTTCAAACACAACATAGATAATTGTATGGAAGACCACAAATTCGCACCTGGGATGACACCCATGTCCCTGCTGGACAGGGGTAACTGGTGCTGATCACAGACCCACTCTGTTCATAAATTCATTCTACGAACTACCCAAAAAGAACAAATGGGGATTCTTGGGATTAACATGGCTAGGCTTGTAAAGGCTGTACGGCCGATAGACTAGTAATCTCCTATAAACCTATGAACCTATGTATATAAACACACAGTTAGTACTATTTAAGTAAAAGGAGCTTATTCAGCCAATAGTAACATGCAACAGTCAATCTTTTGCAGTACAATAGAAGCTAGTCAGCCCTAAAATCATTAAACTAAGATAGCTTGTAACAGGAGTCAACAGATGTTAATCATTCCCTACAACAGAGCAACGTAAACAGATTTCTTTGCTAAAGAGAAGACGTGGTGGGAGACCAAGGAAATACATCAAGATCACTTAAGTAATATAGCAACTACTAGAAACTTTTATGTAGAGGAAAACCATATTCAACTGTTTAGATGACTCCCAACAGCCATTCTGCTTAGATAAAAACAAACATTCAGCATTACACAAATTAATTTATTAAAAACAATTGTTATCAGTAATGTACAAAAAGTATCAGAAGCACATTTATAAGTGAACTATCCCAGGGATTCAGAAACATACCTGTTGTAATTGTACTGGGACTACTGTGGAGATGCAGAGATGTGTTATATGTCGCAGAGATGTGTTATATGTCGCAGAGATATGTTATATGTCACAAAGATAGTTAGCAATCAACTAACTGGAATTTCACAGTCCAGGCTGCTACTTCTTCTTCTTCTTTCGGCTTTTCCTGGTTAGGGGTCACCACAGCGGATCACCTGTCCTCTCATGATTGGCAGTGGAGATTTACGATGTCGAGTTGCCAGCCCAGTGCCCGACCTTCCACAGAAGGCACACACATGCACACACTCACACCTAGGGCCAATTTAGAGTGTCCAGTCCACCTACAGCATGTCTTTGGGATGTGGGAGGCAACCCACGTGACCACAGGGAGGACATGCAGACTCCGCACAGAAGGCACCCCAGCTGAGGATCGAAGCGGAGAACCTCTTGCTGTGAGGCGGCACTGCTAACCACTGCACCACCATGGCCGCCCTACAGTCCAGGCTGCTACTAATTAAAAAAAAACTGTTTGCAGAAATGGCAGACCTAGTGGTGAAAAATGATGTCCAGCAAATGGGGAGGAAATGGGTACATAGGGCAGTAGGAAGAGGGGTAGACAAAGCAAAGGAATGCAAATACAAAGACAAGGCAGGGTGTGGGTTTAGGGAGGGGGAAGAATGGTATACCTCTTTGAGGGACAAGCACCCATTTTCTTTTCCTTAAATAAAGCAAGATGGGAAATACTGAAAGGGAAAGCCAGAGGGATGCAAAAAAGTAGTGAGGTAAAAGTATAGAGATGGAATTAGAGACACATGAAGGAACTAAAAACACAGACCAGACAAAGCCCACAGGATAGATGCTAACATTGGGAGGGAGTTGACTGTGGAATATAAACATACAGACAGATGGAGGATATTGGTGATGGGGAAGACTGAGCAGCAAGAAGATGGGACATAAGGTGGGTATCCCACTCCTGTTTCCATGTTGCCTTGGCTAGACTTGGGGAGAGATCAGTCACCACCTTTACTACCTTGCTCATTGGGCCTTACCAGAAGTAGTGAAGACAGGACCAGACAACAATGTGATTTCTGAAGTTCTTCAAGAATGGACTCCAAGTGGCTGATACTCACTTCCAGGTACCAGTCCACCTACTCTGCCATCGCCTCCCCCAGCACCTTCCGGATGACAAACTATGAATTCCTAACAGTAGCACTGGACGGAACAATGATACTTCCCTGTGTTGAGTGACCACCAGAGGCCACAGGTGATGCCACCACGCCACAACACCTCTCCCCACTGCACCTAACAGGGATGCAGGCCTAGATCCAGCTGGAGTGATGAAGGGTAGAGGCTTGTTCTGATATTGCAGAAAATGTTAATACAAATGAATATAAATAAAACAAGAAAAGAAAAGACAATAGAAAAATATTAAAATGAAAAATAATGACAGAGTTGGAAAGGGTGAGAAATATTTTATTAATTATATCACATATGAGCAGTCAGAGTACTATGTAAAGTTCTATTACAGAAGCAATACATATGCTGCTAGGGTACCTCATAGCTCTGCTTAGGTCCATTACCAGAAAACCTCATGGCAATATTTGAGGACAGGTTTGCCTTGTCTGTGATCCTATTACCTGGATTGAGTGTGACAGTGTGGAGGCTACAGTGGTGGCATGAGATTGTTGGGTGGCAGATGTAGTAGCCAGTGTGTGGAATACTGGTCCTGTGTATTCCCGGAAGGGACGTGCTAAGAGTCACATTAGGAACACCTATGTAATCTAGAATGCCTGTGATGGCACTATGCTGTACCAAAAGCAGCTGTGTTGAACTGGCAAAGCCAGTAGCAGCAGTTGATGTATAAAGAGTCTAATGGTACTTACTGCATATTAACCTACATAACATGGCTGTAGCAAGACAAATGGTGATATGCCACGTGAAAATATGAACAACAGGGAATTGTGGTTGTATTGAAGCATGAACAATATGCTGCCAAGGGGCCCATCCCCACTACCCATATGCTGACCCCCCACTCCCACAACCCACTCTACATTAGGGTCCCCACACAGGACACCTATCCAAGTATGTTAACATCCACCTCCACCATAAGTCTGCCCCCTCCAGTGTATTTCATGGGTTGAGCGGTCTGCCAGGGATGGAATGACCACCCTGCATGTCAACTTCTGAGTAACATGTACTGCAGTGAAGGGAGAGGTGGTCATTTCACTACACATAGCTACTGAGTGTGACCATATGCATTTGTATGTTGCTGTACATAGCACTGTGTATATATTTATATAGACTTTGCCTACTGATGAAAGAAATGAGACTTACATGATTCAGTTATACTTATGTAAAGTATACAATAGTAAGGCTTAAGTCTAAATACTGTAACAAAAACTAAATAATTTTCAATGCTACATGTGAAAATATGGCAGTGGTAATAGGTAAGCTGCAACACTTTAAACTCCAAAAGGTTTTACATTGGCTTGGACTGAATTAAATTAACAAATTTATTTATTGAAGGTTTTTTTTTAACAATGTTTACAAGACGGTATCAAGAAAGATAAAAAGTTGTCCGGTTCACTAATTTTCAGTTAATTCCTTCCCTTTGCGTGATAGGTTAATTAATGGAGTTTGTATGTCAGAGGTTCTATAAAAGCAAATTGTAATTACCCAGTCCGCATCTGATGAAGTCTATTGAAACAAAAACGTATTGTGTGTCTGTAACAGTGTTATTGGTGTGTTTGTTTTTCTACTATTAAATTGGTGAAAAAGCATTTTTGCATTGTGTGTCTGATCCATTGGAGTTTATCAGTTACTGGTGGTGCCTTGGTGCAATTTTTGTTTTTTTTGGGTGAATCCTTTAGCTATGGAGATGGAAACGAATGTGGGTGTTGGAGAGAAAGGAAGTAAAGAGGAGCTTGGCCAAGCTAGAAAGCTTATTGGCCAATTGTCACAATTGATCGACCTACTTACCCCCTTAAGCCAATCAATGATTGAGATTGCCACTACTGTGCAAAGGGGGCATGCCCTAGAAATGCTGGCAGTTGAAGGAGCCAGATGTGAATACGGAACTGGTAATGACATTCCAGGCTCTAATAGAGTGCATTTCAATGGTAAAACAGAGTTTTTATTAACACCAGCTGCCTTGAGAGGTTCAGAAGGAGACCGTGATTTGGGCGAGAAAGGAGCCATTTTGCTGCAAGCTGGGCAGGAGAATTGGATGTCTCCAAGTACTTTATGACGGAATAAAATGGACTTTAAGGACTGGTTACAGGTTAGTTTTTCAACTTCAAAGAAAGATCTGTTAAACCTGTACCAGTCCCAGATACTTACCAAAAAAACTTGAATAAACTATACAGACTGGTCAACAAGTTTAAAACTCTAGAAACTGAGAATGCTTATTTAAAAGAATGTATTTTAAAAGGTATTGCCCCAAAAGGGCTTAGAGTGTGCAAGTACCCTAATAAAGTTATTTCTGGAAGTGTTTTTCATAAAGAACTAATCAATGTATTTAACAGATGTGGACTGGATATTTTAAAGTGTATTATAGACGAAAATGAGAGAATCAAGATAGACCTATGAAAAGAGATAGAAATGTTAAATGAAAATATTGTTAATGACCTGATTTATTCAATTCCTGCTGAGAAGATTAAATATGACAACATTAGAAATGATCTTGAAGTTCATTGTAATGAATTAATTTAAAGGAAAATCAATAAACTGGAGAGGGATATTAGGGAATACACTAACAGTACTAGTTACCCTGAACCTAAGGATAGGGAAAGATTTTGGGAAAAGGAAAACTATAGAACAGAAGAAGGAAATTATGTACTAAGAGTTCGACAACTAGTAGGTGAGTTAGATGATTTTTCAGAACCAGACCCCTCCCCCTCCCCATGTAGGTCTGAAAGATTAAAAAATAGGAATGAGCAACATTTTCAACAACCTCCAAATTTTTGGAGAGGGAAAGGAAGGGGGAGGGGCAGATACTAGATAATACACGTGTAACCCCCCCCCTCGACTTGGACGAGGAAAACATTAAACAAGATGTGGACAACCCATTTAGATTTACTAAGGGATATTTTAGTATTTACAATTTTAGCCATGTTGTTTTAGAAAATGAACATTTTAGACTTCTCTCTAAGGGATTAAAATATATACCCTTTAGGAAGGGTGATTTAAGTAAGATTTTATTGGATATAAAAATGTTTACTAGAAAAATTAATTTTGAACTTTTCTTCAGCAATAACAATTGTTTGGACCCAGAGGAGTTAAGGAAGAAGAGTATATATAATCCACCCTTACAGCCACAGATTAAAAACTTCGAGACTATAGTAGAGAATGAAATTAGAAAGAATTTTCACAAAGTTAAATATAAGATAAATTTACAGTAAAGTGAGAGAAGAGTTTTAAATAATTTGAGGCAAGATAAAAATTTAAGGGTAATGAAACTCGATAAAGGGGGTGGGATTGTGCTGATGGATTGTTTAACATACGAAGGCAAAATGAATGACATACTAAGAGACTTTTCCAGATACTCTGTAGTGTCAAGGAATGAAATTAATATTGCCTACAGAAGGATAGATTTGGCATTGGAAGATTTATTAC
Organism: Protopterus annectens; assembly: GCF_019279795.1. Classification (NCBI taxonomy): domain Eukaryota; kingdom Metazoa; phylum Chordata; order Ceratodontiformes; family Protopteridae; genus Protopterus; species Protopterus annectens. The sequence continues at coordinate 934,862,716 of NC_056747.1, read as the reverse complement.
TTGAGGGGTTAATTGATCAGAAAACCCTGAACTTTTTAAAAGTAGAGAAACCAATAATCCCCACAATATTTGGGATCCCTAAATTACATAAAGATGGGAGTAACCCACCACTTAGACCTATTGTTTCTGCAGATGGTTCGAAAACCCTACCCTTAGCTAAATATGTGGATAGCAAATTGAAACAATTATGGCTAAAGAGGGTTAATATTTTGAGGAATTCCTGGGATTTCTTAAGGTGTTTAAATAAAGAATTATATAGTGATAATATTTCATTCCTCACAATAGATGTAGTGGATTTGTTCTCTAGTATTCCTCATCAAGAAGGTCTTACTCTACTAGAAGAAATTATTTATGAGGATGCATCCCTTACATGTGACAAATGCATGGTGGTTATGCAATTATAAGAATTGGTATTAAAATGTTATTATATTTATTTTAAGGGTGAACTCTTCCATCAGATAAAAGGGGTGACCATGGACGCAACTTGCGCACCCACATATGCTAACTTGGTTTTAGCATGGTGGGAGGAGAAGTTAATATTAAATTCAGTGTATAGAGACAATTGGACTCTATACAAAAGGTTTTTAGATGATATATGTATTTTATGGGCATGGTCCGATGAAGCTATCAATGACTTTATATTTTTTTTGAATGATTCCACTGAATTTTTAGAATTTACATACAAGGTTAGTCAGAAAAAAATACAGTATTTACATGTTGAGCTATACAAGGAAAACAATAAAATTAGTTCAAAAATATTTAGAAAGAACACATTTTCAAACTCCTATTTACATTACAATAGTGCCCACCCCCTGCATTACAAGAAGAATATTGTTAAGGAGCAATATATCAGGTTAAGTAGAATGACTTCGAACGATGATGAGTATGTGAAAGAAACAACTTTATTAAGACCATTTTTCTAAGGCTAGAAATTACCCTTGTTGGTTGATTGGTCAGATGGAAAAAGAAGTGAGTGAGAAAAGAACAGACAAGTTTAAACCTATTTTAGGTATTAGTCTTCCTAATGAAGTTATAGAGTCACAGACCTACCAAAATCCCTATGGAAAGGCCTTACTAATAGAATATAATGGAAGTTCGAACCTGATAAGAAATATTGTGGACACTGAATGGAATAGTTTTATAGCACTTACAGACCTTGAAAGAATATCTAAGGATAGACTGAAGGTGGTATTCAAAAATTCATGTAATTTGAAAAACTTACTGGAAAAAGAAGAAATTCAGAATAGGGTGACAAGAAAAAGAAAAGGAACTTACAAGTGTGATCATTGTGCCCAGTTTAATTACATAGCCAGTAAGGAGACTATTCACTTAGAAAGTAGGAACAGCATGGTTTTGGGGAAAGAAAACAGAAACTGTGATTCTAGTGGGCTAGTGTATTTGGCGTTATGTCAGGCTTGCCAGGGATTCTATGTGGGTAAGACTGAATGCAAGCTCAGGAAAATAATTTATGAGCATGTTTACAATATTTTTACCAACAAGGAGACCAACGCTTTATACAGGCATAAGCTAAAATGTAGTAATGCACAATATAAGTTCTTTGTTATTGAAACTGTAAAAATTGATGGTAGGGGTGGTTTATGAGAGGAGACCTTAGAATACAGAGAGCTATGGTGGCAGATCACCTTGCAGGCGAACAAATTTCCAGGGTGGAATGACCATATATCTATAGCCCCTTTTCTTAAATTAAGGTCAGCTAAGCTCTAAGGTTTGTCCTTCTCTAAACAAGTATGTATAGACCTATTAACGTCTAGTGTATTCTTATTTTTCCAGACTATGAATTTTGTGTTAGGTTTTCCTTTTTTAGAATATTGCTAGCTTTCCCAACTAGGGATAAACTTTAATTAGAAAAATTTAAATACAGAACTATATACCGTTAGTTGACCCTGAGAACAAATTTCACAATATAAATTTTATACATATATTCATATTTTATACATTTTATTTCTTCATTAAACACATTTGTTTTTTATGATGCACTTATGGCAAAATGCCAAGAGATGGAGCTTTTAGTCTTTTCTATATGTATTTAATGTGAACAGTAATTTAGTACTGAACTTTTTAACAATTTAAGAGTTTTCTATTTATTACATGCATTGGTTTTAAGGAAAGTTTTACATTGGCTTGGACTGTATTAAATTAACAAATGTATTTATTGAAGGTTTTTTTAACAAAGACGGTATCAAGAAGGATAAAAAGTTGTCCAGTTCACTAATTTTCAATTAATTCCTTCCCTTTACTTGATGAGTTAATTAATGGCGTTTGTATGTCAGAGGTTCTATAAAAGCAAATTGTTAATACCCAGTCCGCATCTGAAGAAGTCTATTGAAACAAAAACGTATTGTGTGTCTGCAGTGTGTGGCCGATCCATAAATGGTACGTTTTGGAGTTTATCAGTTACTAGTGGTGCCTTGGTGCAATTTTTGTTTTTTAAGCTGCAACACTTTAACAAGCTAATACAACACTTGTGCAGTTAATCATACAAACCCTGGTAGTTGTCACAAATTGGTGAGATCAGTATTAGGGAGTACTTCACAACAAGGCAAAAAATCATGAACTCCTTCTTCACCTAGAGAGCAGTCCCATTCTCCTCTGGACAGGAAATAATTCTCTGTGATCTCCACCTGAGCTACAACAGAAATCAAATACAGAAGTCATTACTTAAATGTCCACTAAGATCAGAAATACCTATAAGGCAAATAGCAGGGGAATGGTATGACCTGTATATTGACAATATGTCAGGGGCTATTACTCTGATCTTTTTTCCCACCAGCATAGAAAGTTGGCATGTTGCCTCCATTTATCACTCTACTGGTACCAACAGTGCTGACCAGAAAGGGGTATGCCAGTGGCATCAGACTCAGGCCTGGCAAGACAGTGCCAGGGATTCACTTTATACTGGGTAGCCCCCATAGTTGTTCCTGGTCAGGGGCTCCAAGTGGTCCCTATAAAGCATGAAAAGAAAGATTTTACTTTCCTTAGAGCACCACCTGGAAGTCCTGCCAACACTGGTGCCCTTGGAAGCTATGAGCATTCAACAGGCCACATTCCATAGAGCTATAGAGTCTTCTCACAGTCAAGCATGTTGCTGCTGCTGACACGTGGCTCACAAATTCGGACAGCTAGTACTTAGCATGACTAATTGAGGTGGCATGAAAAGAGTGTATATGCATTATACTGCTTTACTCTGACAGCAGTTTGCTCTGTAGTACATCTATAAGCCATGGAAGTGCAATTTATTCTCCTTAATCCCTGCAGGATTAATTGATCTGTCCACACATACTCAATGCACTTCACAGGTGTTCATGCAAGTTCATGTAGCAGAGCAAGACTTTTAGCATGTCATTGGTCAGTTTTGCAATGAGATAAATATATGCTTCAGGAATATTCATTGAAATTACCCTCATTAGCATAAAGACCATGTTAGATGCTTCATAATTGCATGATAAAAGTACCTACTCATGCTATGACTATCATCGCACTATGAAAGATTGCAGGAGAGTAACAAGATGACCAGTTTTCTCAAGTTATTTTGAAGGATTTCAGTGAGCAGCAGGTGTTTCTGAAAGGGAAAAGTTGTGGGTATTAGTATTGTACTCATTTTGTACTGCAGTACTTATCTGGTGTTTCATGATATCCAAGTTAATGTGCTATTGTATTATTTGTTTATGTTGCTTATTTCCAGCAAGAGAGACAGTCACAATATCACATACAAGAGTGGACAACATGCAACTCAGGTAGACCTCCTCCTAGTAATGCAACTCAGGTAGACCTCCTCCTAGTAAGAAAAGGGCCCTTGTGATAGAATCAGAGATTTTGAAATAGTTGGCCCACTGCATAAACCACTGGTGGCAGCAATTAGCTGTAATCAGTGGTCAGAGATAGTTCTAAGGTCAACAGAGTAGGCTGAAGATATGGAAGTTGACTGAAGGGACAGCACAAGAGCTAAAAGGTATGCTCATGGCTCTTGTACTTCAGGAAGAAGAGGAAATGGGTGGGGCTGAAGAAGAATGGCAGTGTCTCAAAACAACATGTGAAGGACAGTAGAGCAGATATGTGGCCAAGCCAAGCATGAACATAAGGTACACAAGGAACTCTCGTGCTGGAATGCAGAAGTCCATGAAGCAATCAGAAGAAATAAGGCTTGCTGGAATAAATTGGAGAAAGAAAATATGGCCCAGACTAAGAAGAAACATTCAGGAGCTAACAAACAGGCTAAAAGAGCAGTCATAATAGCAAATAACAAGGCATCAGAGGTACTCTACCAGCTTCTGGAAAGTCTCTCAGCCGATGGCAGAAAGAAACTCTATCAAAAAGATAAAGAAGATAGTCATCAGGCACTCTTCATAGGTGATGCCAGCAATAACCTGCTCACCAATGCACAAGTCATCAAAGGCAGATGGAAGGAGTACTTCCAACAGCTTCTGAGTAAAGAAAACCCCAAAGAAACTGTACTGCCTCAGACATATTGTATGATGAAACAGGAAGAAGAGCCCATGCTAGAAGAAGGAAGAACAGCACTAAGGAAAATGAAGTCGGGAAAGCAGCAGCTCAGATGAGATTATGGCAGATACAATCAAGATGTTGGATGAGTCAGATGGAAATGGCTCCAGAGGGCACTCATAACATTATGGAGAGAAGTGCACACCCTAGATGACTGGAGAATAAGCATTCCAGTGCTAGTATACAAAAACAAAGGAGACATTCAGAACTATGAGCAGCTACACTGCATGAAAGTTCTGGAGAGGGTGACTGATAAATACTCTGAGTTCTAAAAAGTAAGATGGGAGTTGAGCACATTGGATTCAGATCAGGATGCAGCACAACCAATCTGATGTTGCAGTGATGCAGGTAATTGAAAAGAAGCTAGAAATGATGAAAGAGTCCAACTAGGCATTCCTAGACTTGGAGAAAGCACACGACAAGGTCCCAAGAAAACTGATTTGCGCAGCCCTGTGATGGTTTGAAGTCTTGCTAACATTAGTAGAATTACTGCTAGCTATGTACAAGGACCCAATGACACAAGTGCAAATTTTTCAGATTCACAACGGGGGTTCAGAGTGGGTGTGTATCAGGGTCAGCTTTGAGCCCACTGCTGTTTATACTGGTGATGAACTACATTACCAATCAGGTTAGAGAGGACAGACCAACAAAGCTGCTGTATGCAGATGATTTGCTTCAGCAAATGATAAGAGAATGGAATGCCAAACTGAAGGCACACTGGATGAGACAGAGTACAGATAAGACAGTTATCATTGCAGCAAATAGGGGAAATCAGATGACTCTGAAAATTGAGATAAAAGGGAAATAGTGGAACAGGTTAACAGCTTCAAGTAACTGGGAAGGATGGTTGAGCACAAGGGCAGTTTGAATGAAGAGGTCAAAACTGGAATCAAAGGGGATGCAGCCAACTGGGACAGACTGTCATGGGTAGTGTGTGACCTAAGAATGCCAACCTAGCTGAAAAGTAAGGTGTACAAAACAGTGGTGTGACAAGTACTACTGCATGGTACAGAAACCTGGGGAGTGATGGCAAAGAAATTGAGGAAGCTAGAGGTGATAGAGATAAAGTACCAGAAATGAGAGATGGGATGCACACTATGGAAGAGATGAAGAAATAAAGACATCACAGCAGAAGCCAAAATAGCCCCAGTTGCAGAGAAAGTCAAAGAGAACAGATTACAGCAGTTTAGACACGTGCAGAAAAGTAGAAACAATCTAGGAAAAAAGATTTGGGAGAGACCCGGAAGAAGACAATAGGAAATGAGAGCATCCAGGCAAAGAGATGGATGAGGAAAGACCTGCTGTAGTTTGGCCAAGACCATTGAAGAAGGTAGGTGAGTAGCACTGAATTGAGAAGGATTGCGACATTTCATGCATCACCCTGAGTTCGTGTAGAACATGGGAAAAAGGTGGGGGGGTGTGATGATGAATGATGATGATGACGATGATGACGATGACATTGCTGGTTTCCAGTGGCAGCAATGCTGCCATTGTTGTGGGAATGTTACTCTGAGTGGAGTTTACTGCCATGGCAGTGTACATGGAAGGAAAATGATGTTGCAGAGTGCATTCCAAATAAGTTAGAACTGTTCAGTCTTGTTACAGTATAACCCTGCCTGTAGGCCAGGGAATGAATGATCAGCCTAATGCTTATTGATATGGCAGTGTTAGTTGGTCTACTGTGTGATATTTACATCAAAAGTTGTTATAGTACAACTTGGGTTATGTTGGGGTGAGTCATGTCATGTGTGTAATATTCTGTTGGATCTGTGCAACTCCAACTTTCTAGTAAGCTGTGATTACTGTGGCAGTTAGTGTTAGTGTACAACTATGGGTTGTGTTTGGTGGTGGGATTGGTTCCAGAGTGCAAAGGGATGCATATAGTGGATGTTTATCCAGCAGCCATCCAGGCCATGACTATTTATAGCTTGTGTACCTACACTTTTAACTCACCCTCCAACCCACAGGTACCCTCAGGCATTGTATAACCATATGAAGTATTAATGAAGTGGTTGAGGGTTGGGAGTTTACACTTGCAGGACACGACCATGTTATTCTGCCCATCACATAGTTTCCTCCATGCACACCTCATTAGGCTCACTAAGGAATTAATCTAGGAGATGTGTTCTCCATGGCCAGTGTAACGCTTAAGATCATCAGCTTTATAGTAGTGTAACAGGGCATTACATGTCAGGCTAGTGCTACTTCAGTTGGGGTTTTGGTGGTGGGAGGGTTTGGGAGTGGTAAGGCCTATACATAAACCTGCATAGAGGGAAGTCTTTAGACAAATGAAGTAATTATAGTCAAATCCTGCAGGTTGTCCTTTCTACCTGAAGGCTGCATAGACATATTGTCAGATATCCTACCTGGGTAACTGAGAAAGTTGCCCAGATACTGTGAACAACAAAGCAGTACTGTATTTAACTGAGAGGAAAGTTAATTAACAGTGTCAGTCAGAGGCTGTTCAGGACCTAAGTTACATACATCATTATACAGTACTGAAATCTTTCAAAGACTGTATGGCAACCTTATGTTGAACTATGAGGCTAAGGGATCTATGGATTCCAGGAGCAGTCCCTCATACAGCTAATTGTGTGCCCTGTGTCATCCTTTAGAGATGATAGTCATCCCTGTGCAATGTGGATAACACACCCAGACAGACAAACATCACACCTCCACAAGATTCCCAGACTTACATATGTTCAGTCATCCTTACATATTCTGAGGGCATATGAGTCTGACTATCTCTGCCCCATTGATTGTACAGCTGTGTATGGCGTATGTCAGATATGAACATACAGCATTTCCTTGATGTATTTCATCTCAGTTTCAAGTTATCATATCAGAACATGGGAAGTACAGAAAGTGCAAGTTCTCCCATGCAAAGAATGAGATCCTGCTTCAGACCCTCTGTCTGACTGGTTGGTGGATGCTCCATTATGAGAAATCTGACTGGGTCTTCCATTAGCATACCTAGTGGGGTGTCATAGCTGACATAAGTGCTGCCAGCGGCCAAAGCTGTACCTATCATTAGGTCACATGATGGACCACTAACATCATCAGCACCACATGAAGTAGTGAAGCATGTCTAGCACAGGAGCAGGATGACACAGATGAGTTATTGGACCATCTTTGACAGACACAGGGAGCTCCTAGCATTTCTGCATAGGGGGTACAGCCTACATCAAATTGATAGACATTGGTACACAATTAAACAGGGCACCAGACATATCTGTTGGTGATACCCCAGGTGGGTATGTCTGAACATGGGTTTGTATCTGAAATAGTAGCTCACAGTAAATTGATGGAAGGTAGAGCCATGCCTGCTTTCTTTTATAAGAACATTGGCAGTTCATTTGTAGAGTTTACCTTTTCAATGTATGTTACCTATTATTTTCATATGCCGATTTATTAACTAGTAGTAGTGTATTCTTGTAGATATTGGTAACTGTTCTTATTTAATGTAGGGAATTTCTTGGTGTTTTCATAGGTAACATATTATCAGGGTCCTTTGTCATGAATACAAGCCTGCTTGATGTCAGGGAACAGTCTGGATCTGATGATGATCGCAGCCACATCCTGGCATGGAGAAGGTCACAGTACCATTGTAGACTTGGGATATATGATGGCCACATCCCCACCTCATTCCATGGGCATATCTTCTGTGTCTGTGTGTCCCACTTCCTGAACCATGGATGACACCTATAGACTAGAAGATGCAGACACATCTGCCCAGAGAGTTGTGTCTTCACCACTGGCACAGTAACCCTTGGTTGCCACAAGCTCTATAAACCATGAGGATAACATCAAGGGATGACATACTGTTGACAAAGCACATCACCAGTAAGAACTACATTCTAAGCTGTGTGTGTGTGTGTGTGTGTGTGTGTGTGTGTGTGTGTGTGTGTGTGTGTGTGTGTGTGTGTGTGTGTCCATTTGTGCCGGGTGATAATACAGTTATAGGTGGATACCAGCACAGACACAGCTGCGTCTGGTTGTGGTAGTTCATAGTGTACATGGTGACTTGGTGAACTGCAATGGCCACATGTTCAACATCATGGACGTGATTCCCATGGCTGGTCTACCTCAATCTCCAGTATGATGGCCTCCAGTGTTGAGGGTGCCATGGGAAGAAGTGGGCGTACAGAAAGACGGGGTGTTCATATGGGCATTGCCTGTAATATGAGCCACCATTTCCATTTATGGTGAACTTAATCATTCCTTTCATTGTGGTGTGGATCATGGATATAAACTTTCCAGGGTAGGGCACCCCTATGAATGCTATGAATGGGGTGGAGCAAGGTCAGAACATATGTGCATGCCATGGCCCTGTCCACCAGATCTCAGCATGGTGCTGAATCATCTGCTGAAGATGTGTCCCAGCACACACACACACACACACACACACACACACACACACACACACACACTCAGCTCCCACCATCACACACTTGCTCAACACTGGAGACACCAACTCCACTCATGCCAGTCTACCCAGCTCTCCCCAATGTTGCCTATGCCACACACACACACACACACACACACACACACACACACACACACACACACACACACACACACACTGTCCATTGTTGACACTTAAGAAAGTAGTCTTACCCATCTTTGCATACAATGAGAGCTGTGCTTTGGCTTTAGTACTGTGCTGCTTGGTATCCTATGTTTGATGCACAGTGTGGCTAGTCTTTGCATGGTATAACACAGCCTGTGTATATTTTTGCATGTATGATTTTATATTCTATATGTACTGCTTTATTACAGTCCATAATTATGTGCAAATACCTGAAATATAGTTGAGTCATCTGGTGCCGTGGGCAGTTCCTCATACTGGTACACCTTCAACTCAGAGTTGAGAACAAGAAAGAAAAAGAAAAAAAAAGTCTTCTCAGATTTCAATACAGTTATTTCCACAAATTGAGCATGTCAGCCATAACTGCAAATGAGTGTCGGGATTTATTTATGAAGCTATACTGTCCTTGCAGATTCATAATTCAATTCCCATTCTGAACTCACTCTCCATTGACACCTGCTGATTATGCCCCATACGTCTTTGTGCCCACAGCGGCTGTCCCCTTCATCCCACCCTAGTTATAACTCTGACAGATGTTGCCTCTTAGCTAGTTCCAGGGCACACTGTTCCTGTATCCATCTAGTACAGTCACCCCCTGTAGCTGACTCTTCATGAAGCATTTCCTCTACTGCTGAATCTGCTTTTTTCTCTTTCTGAGTTAGTCTCACCTGCTGTAACTGTCTGCATATCAAGATGTTGTGTAACACTGCACAGAATGCAAAGATTTTAATGCAGGGGTCTTACTGCAGTGCATCAACAGATACTCCCAGGCACAGAAGCCGAACTTCAGCAAGTCAAATGCATGTTCTACAATGACCTGGGTCTCTAACAGACCATTGCTGTAGCTATGTTCTGCCAAGTTTCTAGTTGGTGTCATTTACAATGGCTCCATGGCATATCTGGTATCACTAATCTGGTGTCCGTGGGAAAAATCACCCTGCACAAACTGCTGATAGAAGTCACACATGAGCTGTATGTGGGAGTTGTGGGCACTTGTGCCTGCAGGCATATTCTATCTTATACTCTGTGCATGGCAGTTGACAGAGTAGAACCTCTGACATTTGATATACATATATCCATGTTGCAATGTGGGAGCTGTCTATGGCCCACAGTAACTCAGGTTAATGGGATAAATCATAAAGAAGCCCACGTGTTGTTGCTGCTTTCCTCTGTGGCATATGCTGCCTCACATATTGTAGTATGGCATCAAGGAACTGGTGGCATATTCTTATGGCAGATGCCTGGGATGCTCCCAATGTGTTCTCCACTGCTTGCTGAATGGTCCCTGTAGTTAGTGTTTTCAAACTTACATATACCTTGGTGACCACAGGGATAGGTACTTCACACATTCCCCTGGGCCTGCATATGGGGGTGCCACATCTCAACCAGCTTCTGCATGGTGCCTGTATCATCATGGCAGCAGTCCATAATTTTTGTCATGGAGGGCAGGGTACATTAGGAATGAATGGATGGATGAATCAGCATCACCAAGGAAGGCAAAGAGCAACACCATGACTACCTGCATAGACAGCCTCCTTCATATACATAACTAATATGGCAGCTACTCTGCACATGTTTTCATGGCTGTCTATCATAGCTCTGAGATTCTGATGTAGTCAACTACCTGGGAGATAGCATCTCTCCAAATAAAATATATATGTTTCTAAATCACTCCACCATATTGTTTATCCTTATTTACATATGCAATTGCCCACCTTTTAATACAGTTGCTCAGTTCCTTTTCATTATAACACCGTTTGAATATTATGCAAATTATGCAAGCCTTGCTATTTCTTGGCTTTCTGCATTCACACTCAGTATACCCTGAGTTGTTTCCACCCTGCATGTGTCCACTCTATGTGCAAAACAGGCTACCATGATGAGAAATCTGTTTCTGTATCCCAGGGCATGTGACCAAAAATATAGCATATATACTTTATTGCACAGATTATAAAACTAAACCCATGAAAAAAATTGATGATTGTTTAAAATACCAATTTCAATGAAAATGAACTAGTGGAGCAGCTCTAAAATGAATAACAAAACCACAGTCCATCTTGGTAGAATATAAAATGTTGCAACAACTTAGTACAACTAAGACGGCATATAGCAGGCTCTTGTGGATTGCTTTAGAACAGGAAGAAATGCAGATACAGGTGACTTGGCTGAAAAGCACTGTGTTTTCTCTGGAAATTCTTGGAAGTGTGTAAGTAGGGGAGGACAAGGGCGTTTTTAAATTTGTTAAAAAAAACACACCCTGTAGTAAGGCTACTGTTGCATTTTGAACTGATGCACTTAACGTGTAGTTTAAAGTTCAAGTGGATGCAGAAACTGTAACTGAAACCTGGCAGACCTGTAGGTAAGCCACTCAATTTACAGAAAAATGTAAAGTAACAAGACCCTTTTAGATGCACCAAAAATATTAAACAGGGAATATGAGCTACATCATTAGCCAAAATAATAAAGAAATAGTTAAATAGCACCACAAGAGGGTGTTCAAATGCAAAGAGAAATTCTGTGTGTCTAGCATAGTTACAAGGTTAATAGAAAAGCAACAAGTAGGTAGGAATCTTGCAGAGACCAGTGGTTAGCATACTTGTAGCATAGCAACCGAGTTTCTTTGTTTCTACGATAAAAGATATCCACGTAGCATGTTTTTGAAGTTATTCTAAAGATATAAATTTCCTCAATTATGTGTGTGTGTGTGTGTGTGTGTGTGTGTGTGTGTGTGTGTGTGTGTGTGTGTGTGTGTATATGTGAGTATGTATGTTTGTGTGTGTGTATGTGTGCACTGGAGCAGTTTTACCAAGTTTTTTTGTAGCTGTTTTGATGTATGAAGTTCTTATTTACTTTTCAAAGGGTCAGAACTGGGTGCCTTCTGTGGAAGGTTGGGTGCCGGGCTGGCAACTCGACACTGTAAAACTCCACTGCCAATCATGAGTGGACAGGTGATCTGCTGTGGCGACCCCTAACTGGGAAAAAGCCGGAAGAAGAAGAAGAAGAAGAAGAAAGGGCCAGAACTGGAAAAAAAAAACTTTTCTGCAATGTATCTGCAGTTATTTTGAATGTATTCCTCAATCGTTACATAGAGTGTGTGGGTATGAGGACTGAAAGCAGGAGAAACATGCTTTCCTTGGAGCACTGTGCAAGTTTACTGCAGTCTTCAACCAGATGGGCCAGTTTAAATTTTGAAAGTTTTTTCTAACAAATTATAATCTGGGAGTCCAGTCAAAGTTAAGATTATTTTATATAACAGAACTGATTTTAGGTGGATACAACAGATGTGTGTTTGTATTTCTGTAGCTGTGTCTCTGTGCATGGATGTGGTAAAAAATAGTCTCTTTGTGTATGTATGGGGCTGTATAGGGGTGGTATAAACTGCACCCTCCTGTAGTTGAAGTGATTATTGCAAAGAGCATCTGCAAAGACTCAGTTTATTTCAGTAATATTTGAGAAAAAGAATAACACCAAGCAGTGCAGTGAATGTGGAAGGGAATTAGTTGAAGTCTTCCACCCATTTTTTTGCATGGAGGGTTGCAATAGGAGAGTTGCTCTTTAGAAAAAATGGTGATAGGTACTCATGTTTGCTCTCTCATGCAGAATTCAGTGATGGTTAAAATGTCACATCTCTAAGTTGCACTGAAAATCTCAAAGTCCTAAAACTTACTCCAGCTCCATTTGAATTGGTTGCCAGTTCTGTTATCAGGTTTGTTTGCTACATTTGGAGGTAGAATCATTGTTGGTTTCCATATCACAGTAAAGTGGAAATAGTAATTAGATGATGAGAAGTACAGTGCTAAGTTGAAGGAAGGTAGCATCTTTCATGTGCAGAAGTAAATAATCTGAGAGGGTATTTGTTGATTGTGAGATAGACATGGAACAAAGGTGTGTGTGTGTGTGTGTGTGTGTGTGTGTGTGTGTGTGTGTGTGTGTGTGTGTGTGTGTGAGTGAGTGTGACTGGGGGAGGGGGTGGAGCTTGCATACAGCTGGCTAGAGCAGAACAGTGACCATGAGCTAAGATTAGCTTGAAAGTATTGCCATAGTTTTAAATTGTGAACTTCCAACATTGTCAGATGAGTGAGGAATAAGATGGGTAATGAGCAAAGGTGATAAGGCTGAACAAAGCCATAATGTAAGAGACCACATTACTGTCACTGGTAGAATGGTTAGTAAGGGGGTGCAGCCTATCAAGGAGACAGAAGTGTGGATAACTGATATGAGTTTAGGTAAAGGAGGAGAGAGGAGATTGTGTAGTGAGTAGAAAGTTGAGGTAGAAAGCATAGATATTAGACACAGAGACAGGTAGAGCGACAGGTGATGAATTGATCATGGGATGCATAGAATGGCCCTTTGTTTGTTCACTAAAGTGGCACACAATCAACTAGTCTGTAGCAGTGATCACAGAATTTGGTGTCACGCACATTACATTGTAGCACACATCTCAATCTGTTGACAGGAAATCTAGAGAAAGCCATAAATAATGGGGGGGGGGGGGCAAAGGCCCAAAAATAAGGACAGTTTTTAAATATTGCTCTTATAAACTTAGAAAGTTGACAGAATAACATGTTTTGCATTATCATGAATTTTCAGAAGGGTACAAAGTCTGAAATTCAACTGTCTGCCATTAATTTCTGACTTCATTCAATGATTTTTCCAGAAAACTAAAAATTTTATGAGGAACAGACCAAAAATATGAGGAAGAAAGCTGGACATTCTGCAAAAATTTGGACAGTTGAGATGTATGCATTGCAACATGTTAGTAAACTGTAACAGAACGCAACATGTCTGAATAGGCACTGACAGAGAAGTCAGTTTATTAGCGTAATTAGTGATGATAAAAGCATAATCTGGTAGACCCTATGCATGGGCTGACAACACTTAGACTCTAGTAAGTGTAAAGTTCATAGGTTCATAGGTTCATACTAGGCTATCTGCCCTAGGGCATTTATAAGCCTAGCCAGAGTGTGTATGGCTTTCGCCACCCATATTAAATTAATTTTGCTATGCCCTTTTTCAAGGTTAGTATACTGTGCCTCTGTCTAACAGTGACACAGAAGTGATACCCGGGGTAAACCTACGATCTCCCATCCACTCATCAAGATTCCTCTTGAAGAGAGTCAATGAGGGACTCTGCCTAACCTGGACTGGGATTTTATTCCAGAGTGAAGGGAGCCTCTGGGTTATGAATCTGTCCCTCCAGCATGTCCTGTTTATTTCAGTGCTGAGGTTCAAGTCCCTCGAGCGTAGCTCGATGGGATTTGGATTTTCTGAGGTGCAGCATGTCCATTAATTCCGGGTTGGACATGGCTTTATACATCAGGCACAGATCGCCTCTGAGCAGGTGGTATGCCACTGAGTAGAGCTGGAGTTTCTTTAACCGGGCAGCATACGGCATCTGTTTGAGCCCCTTGATCCTCTTGGTGAGGTACTTTTGGGGTCTTTCCAGTTGCTGCAGGTGTCTGGTAAGGTACATCCCAAAAGGGGCATTGTACTCAATTATGGGCCTGATGAGGGATGAGTAAAGAGGCACGATGACCTCCCCTGATCTAGATGTGAATCCCTTCATGATTAGGTGGGCTATATAAAATGTTTTCTAACCACTTTGGCCACGTGGTTGTCAAATGAGAGACTGCTATCAACTTGGGTCCCCAGGTCCCTAATTACTTCTTCTGTACTTAATGGATTACCACCTATGTGGTAATTTGTGGGCACTTTGTTTTAGCCAAAGGGGATGACTATACACTTTTGGGCATTTAGCTTGAGGCCATGGCTCTGGCACCAGTTGTCTGTTTCTATGAGGCCCTTTTGGAGGATGCTTGTGTCGGCTGGAGAGTCTATTATGGCGCCCAGTTTGCAGTCATCTGCGAACTTGGTCAGCCACAGTCCTTCCATGTTGGCCTGTACCTCCGAGAAATATATACCGAACAAGAGAGGTCCCAGGACTGAGCCTTGTGGGACGCCACTTGTAACTGGTTTAGAGTCTGACATGGCTCCAGCTATTCTAACCATGTGGGTTCTATCCTTGAGCCAGTTTGCAACCCATCTAGTGACATAGGGGTTTATATTTAAGCTGGTGAGCTTATCTATAATGCCCGAGTGGGGTATTGTATCAAAGGCTTTTGCGAGGTCCAGGTAGGCTGTGTGGACCACCTTCCCCTTGTCAGTGGCCTTGGTGACTGTTTCAAAGAAATCGACCAGGTTCAAGAGGCAGGATCTGCCCTTAACAAAGCCGAACTGGGTAGGATCCAGTGTCTGCAGGTCCCCAATATCTTTATTTATAAGGTCCATGATGATCCTTTCCATAGCTTTGCAGACCAAGCTAGTGAGACTTATGGGGCGATAGTTTCCAGGATCCGTTGAGGCACCACCTTTGTGGAGAGGGACCACTGTTGCTGTACGCCACTCTTTGGGTACATATCTTGTAGTAAGGCTGAGATTGAACAGTAGTTTTAGGTTTGGGTTTAGCTCTTCTTGTAGTTCATGTAGGACGCAGCCCTGGACACTGTCTGGTCCCATTGATGCTGTGTTTCTTGCTTTGGAGAGGGCAGCTCTTACCTGAGCATCTGAAATGTCAGGGGGGCAGCACTCTGCTGGGATAGATATTAGCCCTTTTGGTGGGGAGTTTGCTCTGAACCTGTCAGCTAGGATGTTGGCAATGTCTGTGGGTTCGGTGTATTTTTTGTCATTTTGGACTAATTCTGAGCATATCTGGGAATTCCCACCCAGGTTCCTAACATAACTAAAGAAAGCCTTGTGATTATCCTTAGTGTCCTGTGCAATTTTTCTCTCGAAGCTGGCCTTAGACGATTTTATGAGTGCCCATAGTTTTTGCTAATACTGATCAGAGATGCCTTCCCTTTTGGGATTTTGCTCTATCATGTAGTAGCTTCCTCCTTCTATTGTATAGTTTGTTTATGGCTGGGGTCCACCAGACAGGACATCTGCCTTTGGAGGATTGGGTCTTGGTTTTATTTGGGATTGCATGATCCATGCATTCCTGAAGGTGTTCATAGAATGCGTTTATAAAGGATTTTGCGGTCTGGGCGTATTATCCACAGGCCGGGGCTTTGAAGGATTCCACCTTGGTTTTGAGGAGTGTGAAATTTGCTTTAGAGAAGTTTTTCACTGTGGTTTTCTGGGCATGGGGTGGGGTCGGGATGTGAATATCCAGTGAGATTAGTTTATGGTCTGATCTTACCAGTGAGGGATACACTTCTGGTCTGGAGCATAGAGTCCCCATGTTGGTGATGATCAGGTCCAGTATGTTTTCCCCTCTTGTGGGAGTGGTAACAAGTTGTTCCATAGCATTTGAGTTTATAAATTCTAGGAACCTTTGGGCTAGGGTGTTGGAGCTAGAGTAATGCTCCCAGTCTATGGTTGGGTAGTTGAAGTCACCCAATATAATGGTGTTTGGAGAGACCTTCATATTTTCCAGTGTTCTCAGGAAGGCCGAGTGGGGTTCCTGGGTTTGGGAGGGTGGTCTGTAGCAGGCTATAAACTGGAAGGCAGTTTTACCCACTGTTAGTTGCACATGGATAGTCTCTGATGCTTCGTGCTGTGCCACCAACCTGGAGGTGTGGGTATCTTTGACGAATATTGATACTCCCCCTCCTTTTGTGGTTCGGTCCAAGTTTTGGGGCCGAAAAGCATGGTATGAGGTATAACCTGGTAGTGCTGGGGTGCTCTCGAGAGCCTTGAACCAGGTTTCTGTTACTGCACAAATATCGATGTTTTCCATGATAAGGAGAGTTT
The DNA here is from genome assembly GCF_019279795.1 of Protopterus annectens. Taxonomy (NCBI): domain Eukaryota; kingdom Metazoa; phylum Chordata; order Ceratodontiformes; family Protopteridae; genus Protopterus; species Protopterus annectens. The sequence goes on along the minus strand of NC_056747.1, from coordinate 934,845,855 downwards.
CGAGTGCATGCATCTTGAGGTTTAGACTTCTGGCATTGAGTAGCATTACTCTTAGTTTCTTATCTCTTGTGATACCTATGGAGGTGGGTTTGTCTTTTGAGCCTTGCCTAAAAAAGGCACTATGGGGGTAGCAAGAGTCTTTGCCAATATCCAAAAGCCCAGGGGTGACAGGTGCAAGCCATCCCTAGCGAAGCATCGTGGCTTGTCGAGCATGTCATCCCAGGCTGACAGGCATTGGATCCCCTTTGAATGACACCAATACTTAAGCCAATTGTTGAAATTGATAATCTTGTCTTCATACTGTGGCATCATTCTTGGTGAGGGTAAGATGCTACTCGAGGTCAGGGTCATACCGGCCTGGGCTACATGCTCAGAGGGCTCCTCTATGTCTCTTTTCATGTAGTCCAGGGAGGTACATCTCAGGTCATTCACACCAGCATGGACAATGACTGAGTCATATTTGTACTTGCCTTGGAGTGACCTGAGTGCTTGTGTTATGTGGCGGGTCCTAGCGCCCGACAGGCAGCTCACCTTGACCTTCTCCTTGTTCAGCCTGGTGAGTGGGACGTCAGTGTGCCTGATGATAGAGTCACCTATTACAAGTGTATCAGGTGTGTTGTTTAGCCTTAAGGGCTGTGACTGTTCGGCACACTGGCTTTGTTAGCTATGTGTTGCACGTGTTTTGTTTTGGGGTAATGGTTGCTTGGGTGTCTGCTTTGGAGGTCTCTGCTGCTTAGGCAGATTTTTATTTAGAGCCTGCAAGTATGTTTTTGTGTGTTTATGTGTTTGGTTTGCTGTCGTGGTAGGTCTATGTGAGACTGGAATTGTAGTGAGTGTGGTTTCCTTCTCCTCCTGACTGGTTACACCAGTACTGAGTTGAGAGAGCTTAGCCTCCAGTTTGGCTATATGGTTGCATCTCTCACATGTGTTGGAATTTATTGGGAGGAGGAGAGGGTTGTCTGTGTACATGAGGCAGTTGTAACATTGCCTCAAGATTCCCAGATTCACCAGCTGGACTGGAGAGGAGATTGACAACTGACCTTTGGACATGCTAGAATAGTATTGGGAATTTCTTTATAATTGAAAACAAATGGCCAATGGGGAGCAAGGTACTCCAGGGGGAGTTTGTGAGGGTGTAGTGCTTTTAATTTTTTAGTGCCGACTTATATAATTGCTTTAGTGAGCAAGTGCCAGGTAAATTAAATGCAAAAATGACAAACAGTAACTTTCTTTCAAGTGAAACAAGGAAATAAGTACAGTAAGCAATGCAGATATCACTAGGGATCCACAGAAGCGCTGAAAAGCCGCGTTTTAGGTGGAATTAGCTTTTCAGGGAAATAACAAGCATACAAACAAAACTAGATTCAGCAGGCCTGGATCTAGCCTATGCTACAGCAAACAAGGTGGACCAATTACAGTAAGAAATAGTTCAAATATGCAGGCACTATAAGCCTTTAACCAGAAATTCCCAGCTCAGAAGGGCAGAGTCCAGCCTCTTCTCCCACAAGAGTGCAGACCGTGAACCTTCTTAATGTAAAATAACTGGCCTGAAGCCCATGTGCTTAAACCAGAACTAATACACTTTTAGAGTAACAGACACTGAGCCCTCAATCAGCAGTTCCCAACTTAGAAGGATGTTATTTATTTGTTTATTGAAATTTGATTACCTGGAAAGTCGAACTGGATAGCAGCCCATTTGCAGAGGAGGCCCAGGGCAAAAAGCTATAAAAGTTATACATTAAAGTCATACACTAAGTTGTATAAAAGTTATACAGTAAAGGTAAAGAAAACTAGGGACAACAATGTAGCAGGAAAGGGAAAGAACTAAATATAGCTGGGGAACATATTAGACCATACAGTTTTTGCAAAGAAAGAGGATAAGGACTAACGTATTAGAACTGGAGAAGGTTGGGTAGAAAAAGAGGAAGGTGACTGTGCTATAGATAGTACAAATAATAAAGGAAGTACATATAATGATTTATAATACAGGAGATGAGAGTGTCACTCAAAAAATAGTTTTGGGGAAAACAGTGTATCAGACTAGCTCAGAGGGAGGTAATGTACAAACCCAAGAAACCAGCAATTAGTTTCCTATCCTGATAAAAGTGGAAACTGGCCACAGGTCAACTATATGAAGGAACACAGACAATTTTAAAGTAGAGTAAAATGAGAGCACAGTAAGTGGTAGGCTGTGGTACATCATCATCATCAACCTACTTTGTCCCATTTTCTACATGGGGTTGCAATGTTGTGTTAGCTGTCACCATTTCTCTCGATTCAATGCTACTCTCTTATTTTCTTTGACAGTCATGCTTGACTCTCACAGGTCTTCTTTCACACAATCAGTCCATCTCTTTGCTGGGTGTCCTTGTTTCCTCTTGCCTTCTTCCTATATCTATCCCAAATCTTCTTCATCAGATCTCCATCATGTGCCTGAACCACAGTAATCTGTTCTGTTTGACCTTTTGTGCAAATGGAGCTACTTGAGCTTCTGCTCTGATGTCCTCATTTCATCATCTGTCCCACAGTGACCATCCTGCTTCCCATCTCAGGCACTTCATTTCCATCATCTTTAGCTTCCTCAACTGCTCTGTCTTCACTGACCAGGTTTCTCTGCAATAGAGTAGTACAGGTCACACCATTGTTTTAAGCACCTTACTTCCCAGCTTTTTTGGCATTCTTCTGTCACACACAACTTCTTCCACTCTGTGTCAGCTGGCTGCAGCCCCTCTAATTCTAGTTTTAAGCACCTTATTCAGCCTCCCTTCTCTTCAACCATCCCTCCCAGATACCTGAAGCTGTTAACCTCTTCTACTATCTTCTCTTCTATCTAATTTCTCATCTTCTGATTTCCTCCATTTGCTGCCATTACAACCATCTTATATGTACCGAGTTTCATCCCATGTACCCTCAGGGTTTGCATTTCATCCACCTCTTTTGCTGAAATTCATCTTCAGAGTCTCCCTATAATACCACATCTTTTGCATATAGCAACTTTGCTGAGCTGACCCCTCTGACCTGTTTGCTAATGTAGTCTATCAGCAGCATGAACAGAAGTGGGCTCAGAGCTGAACCCTGATGCACACCCACTCCCACTGAAAACCCTCTGAGAGTCCAAATGCTATTTGTACTTGTGTCTTTGGGTTCTTATGCATAACCTGCACTAATTCTACCAATATTTCTGGTACTTAAAACCATTGCAGGACTGCCCAAATCAGCTTTCTTGGGACATTGTTGTATGCTTTCTCCAAGTCTAGGAATGCCCAGATGGACTATTTCTTCATCTCTAGTTTCTTCTTAACTATCTGTCTCACTGTAAACACAAACTGCTTGTCTCTCATCTTACTTTCTACTATTCTGCATATTCATTTATCAGTTATCTTTCCAGAACTTTCATGCAGTGTGTCAGGAGTCTGATACCTCTGTACTGCCCACTGTTGTGGATTTCCCCTTTATTCTTGCATACTCTCACTAGTATGCTAATTCTCCAGTCATCTGTGATATATTTTTCTCTCCATACTGCTATGAGTATCCTCAGGAGCCATTTCTCACCTAACTTACCCAACATCTTTATCATATCTTCTGTGACCTAATCTGAGCCTGCTGCTTTCCCTAACTTAATTTTCCTTAGTGCTGTTCTTACTTCATGTATGGTGGGCTCCTCCTCTTCTTCTCTTGTTGTAGGCTGTACTGGGGCAGTACAGCTTCTGTGTGTTTTTTCTTCATTCAGAGGCTTCAGGAAGTACTCTTCCTATCTGCTTTTGATGTCCAGTGGACTGATGAGGAGGCTGTTGCTGGCATCCATGATGAAGGGTAACTTACGACTAACTTTTTTATGTTTCTGTCTTTGCATTACAACCTGATATAGATTCTTCGTGTCATCCACTGAGTCACTTTCCAGAAGCTGGTAGAGTGTTTCTGATGCCTTGCTCTTTGGTATTGCAATTCCTCTCGTAGCTTCTTTGTTGTAAACAGACTGTCATTTTTAAAGGAGACATAACTTATGAACTTGCATTAAAAAAATGACAGCTATGTGTGATCCAGGTTTAATTTGTATAAGTGAGAATGCTACTCTAATTATTTCATATCATTCCAATAGTAAATTTTATATATGTAAAAAGCTAGTTTTTTTTATACTTTGTTTATAACTGTGAGCATCCCTCTTCTGGGCCAGTGATCAAGGAGTCTCAATCCTCACCACGGACACCAGTGAGGGACGTTCACTTGGAACAAAAATAGATCCACACGGTATTTTCAGATGCAGATCTCCTCACCAAGCACAATCTCTGTTAAGACCACATAAGGAACACATCAATCTAGGGGCTGGGTTTACTTCTCTCTCTCTCCCTCTCCAGGCCCCCAGTAAGACTTCCCACTGACACAGCTGTAGAGTTCAGTCCTCAGCCAAGTGTTCCAAGCCAAGTCCTCCATCACCCTCTCTGTGAAACCAGTGCTTTATGTCCCTGCTCCAAGCAGCTGGCACACACACACACACACACACACACACACACACACACACACACACACACACTCTTTAAGATTTGATTTTCACACACACTCTCGTGCGAGCATGCACCTTGGAAAGGCGGGTACAGATTTACCAGCTATGCCCCCTTCTGCCCAGACTATAAGGTAGGTACTGCCACCAGAACACTCCAAAGCCAGCTACTATGAGACTCTTACAAGGGTACCCAATTATACTGAGTAAAATTAATAGTAATACAAATGGTATTGTTTGACTAATGCAGCAAGGCTTTTAGGAGTGGCCACAGCGTCACCAAATAAATATAAGTACTCTCAAAGGTTAAAATATTTTTTAAAAGACCAGACACAATGAGAAGTTTAAATATATTTAATAGTAAACAATTAAAGAACATGAAAATACTAAATATCTCTTTACAATAAACACCAGAGTTTCAATCTCAAAATAACACAAATGGATTGAATCACACAGATTCAGAAAAACAGTACTTAACTAATCTCACTACATTTTCCTGACTGATCTAAAGAATTAATGTTCCCTAGTTCACTTACTAGAGCAGGGCAGGATGAAGTGGGTGAGTGATCCTTCTTTGTCAAGTTTCAAAAACAGACTGCTGAGGGCTAAGTGACATCTCTCACTAATATTTAAATATCATTTCAGTGCTGGCTATAGAATTACATCACATCTGGTCATCTGACTCTGGCTCCCATACTACCCCCCCCCCGACTAGAATCTGAACCAGAATCTAGCATGTATGTGTTATAATACACACACACACACACACACACACACACACACACACACACACAGTTTTGCTAAGATGTGTCACAGCATCTGGAAGCTATAAAACCATTTCAACATTTCCACCCTTCCAGGGAGCAATCAGTTCACTACTAAGGACAATACAGCAGGATTCCTAATTCTTGTTTTCACAGACATTGTGGATCTGGCTGCATTCAGAACTGTAAGATACAAGCTCTATGGTCTAAACCAGGTAATTTAATTTCTGATTATTATTTAAAGTTAGCTGGACTGAGATTAATCTCTTCTCGTATGGTATCCTCTGTTACAATATATTTATTTCAACAGTAGCAATACAGCCTGACATGCAGGTGTATTTCTTTTCTGTCCAGCAGGACCCACTGTTGGTATATTTTTAACACAAGCAGCTTTTCAAATGCATTTTCAACACAAGCATCTGTACAAATCAGCTTGATATATAAATGGCATATAATTCTTTACAAAACTCCAGCTAGCTATGCTGACATATGTTGCACATCCAGTGCCTTTCTTCTCTTGGCATAGCTGGCAATACCTCACATCATCAAAATAACATAGCATGTATTTCCTTGGTGCTATTGCATGTCAAGTATACTATCAGTAGCATGCTACTGGACCATTTTAAGAACCCAGAATGCAGCTTAACATGCATCTTTAGGATCATTTGTTGCATTCTGTATTATATGTATTAGTACTAAAAGTTTAGGAGCAGGAAGTGTTCTATCACTTTTAAAGCCTTTGAAAGCTGGTAATATACTTGCTGTCAAAGACACAACAGGAAGAACAAAGTGTCCATCTGAACAATAAAGAGCTATAAATGCTGTTAGACACTTTGTTCTGCTAAATGGTTTGCTTGTAATTCTGGTAGAGTGAAGTTTTAACAGCTTTTAATCATTGTTGTCTTAAATGGGGAAGGTAGACATTTTTGTTTATTAAAATGAAGATGTGAATTTTTTGAGAGTGTGTTTGATGTCTAGTAATGAAATTAGTAGAAGCTCTACATAATTTGCAAATATCAGAATACTGTGTGTGAATTTTGATTATCTTTCCCTTCAATCAAAACAGTGCTGTTGTGACCCAATACGGTGCATTTCATGCCTGCGTGCCTGCAACAAACAAGCTATATTAAAAATGTATTCATAGTCAAAATACATTAAACTCTTAAGACATTATGGTGTCAGTTAATTCACAGCCAAATAATAAGCACATTGTTAACGAAACAATGAAATCAAGGATAGCACCCAAAGAACCCGACTCATATAATAATGGTCCTGTTTATTACAATCAATTCCTTCCTTTATACTATAATTACTCTGGGATGCAAGGACCAAGTATTTACACACACACACACACACACACACACACACACACACACACACACACACACACACACACAGATGTGACCGTCAGTTACAGCCCCTTGTATAACTGCATACACATCAGATGTTTGCTTATGAACAAATGAATGAACAAATACACAGAAATGCATTTCATCTGACTGCTGTGAGAACCATACGGTGCAAGCCATTGTACCTCCATGCCCTTCCAATCTGTTAGATCAGCAATTAGAGAAAAAACTCAAAATCAGGAACAGCTTTTAAATATCACTCTGACATAGAAAGTTGCTAGTATAACAGGTTTTGTGTTAGCAAGCATTTTCTGTAGGGAATGAAGCATGTATCTCTAGTCTGCAACTGCAGTAACATGTAGCATGACAAAGTATATCTATTAATTTATGCTACAATAGTGTACTGGATATCATTTTGCATGCCATTGAGTTGTAGAGACATATGTGTGAGCTGACAATGATGTCATATGTATTCAAGATTTTTACAGGTTCAGCTGGGGAGGGGTCCAATACAACAAGATAAAAATAGAGCTGATGTCAGTAGGGAACCTGTGACTCGCAATGATGCTATTTTACCTTTAAACAAAAATAGTGTGTGTGTGTGTGTGTGTGTGTGTGTGTGTGTGTGTGTGGTGGGGCAGCCATAATAATTCTCTACAAAACTGCTTCTTGTTTAAATGTGACGTACTATGGGATTAACTGGTCTCTAACTGTTTAAGAAATTGCTTCTGAATAGCTCCACCATTTTAGGTTTCTTTCATCTGTATAATTTGTGTATTATGTGAGTGATGCAGTCTATTGTCACAGTGGCATTGTCTGGAGCACTACAGAGGGAGATGCTCACACACATCCTCCAGTATGGAAGCTCCTATAGAGCTACAGGCTAAAAATACAGGCTCAGCAGTGCATTACATATATCATGTACCTGACAATTCCTCACAGGGTTCATCTTTGGCCCCAGCCCATATAGCAACTGACATGCATACCAGTTCTAAAGTGCAGATATCCACCACATGAAATAGATGTGGGGGTTGCAGCACTATTATGATTGCAGGATTGTCCCTGCTATAGGTACAATACTCAGAAGGTCAGTGATCCAGGCACAGGTTTATAAATGCTGAGTGTGGGGAATTATATACCAATAGCACAGTGTTATGGAGTATAGGAACACAAATCATGCAGTGCTGTTAAGGTTGCTGCTAGTTAATGTTGCCTGTAACCTGTACTAGACACGTTGTAACTGCAATGCAGTCTCCCTCTCAAGGCCATGCAGTCCATAACAATGAGATGTTCTAGATGCAAGGTGATCAGACAGAGGCCATCCCAAGTCAAATTATACAGACTGTTGTGAGACTGAATAATTGTTTCCTGTGGGCATAAGGCTTGATAACCATTGTCATGGACATCATCCAGGTCATGGGGGGACAACTCTTGCACCTCAATACCCAAGCTGCCTCATCAGGCTACACAGACATGGCCCCATAGTTCTACCCTTCACTGTTTTCTTGTAATAGGTGATGCTGCTCACCAGGCTCAACACAGTGTATACCTCTTTCTTGTCATGGACTGCATTAAACCTCAACACCACAAACCAGAACAAATGGACATCACCAATAACAAAATAACATCACCACTGAAAGTAGAATTCCTGATTTCAAACAGCATCCCAGAGAAAGTGGCTAGCATGCTCATCTCATATAATGGTATTCATATCTCATTGACAGGGGCAAAAGGTGCTGACTGAAGCTTCTTTTTGGGGATAAACTCTTGGCTAGGCTTGTAAGGGTCCCAGGGACCATTAGCCTAGTAACCTCCTATGATACCTCTCAAGTGTCCAGATTTTCGCAGAATGTCCTGGATTTTTCCTCATAGTTTTGATCTGTTTCCCATAAAATCTGTGGTTTTCTGGCAAATGACTAGGGTGATCTGAGGATTGAAGTCACTAAATAATGACATACATATGCGTTTCAGACTTTATATTTTTCAGAAAAATGCATTCTAAGACAGATTCTGTTATTCTAGCAACTTTTTAAGTTTATAAAAGCAACATTTAAAATCTGTTTTATTTTTTTGGTCCTTTGTCCTCTCATTATGTCAGGCTTTTTCAGATTTCTTGCATTAAGAGGCTAAAAGCTATGATAGTGCTGCAATCACCTGCTATTGTGTTACCCAACCCATACAAGTGATAATGACTGTTACCTACTGCTAACCTGTGTGGGGTGCATTGATATCTGTTGTGCAGTTTATCCAGTTCATGAACTGCCCTGCTTATCTTGGATGTCATACCACATCATCTGTTGTTGCATTTTGTGCTGTGTGTATCATGGCCCATAGTTGTGGACTGGACACCTACTCTTTGTCACTGATGTAATGTACTATGCCTACTTCTGCCTTGGCTGTGGTATTGCTAGCACATATTCCATCTTTGACTCTCCCATCTGCTTTTCTGTTGCTGCTGAAATTGGTATGGAAGACCCTGCAAAGATATTCTACTACTGCTCAGTTTGTTAGTGTAATGCCATAACATGTGGCATGGTACCACAGTAAATATCTTGCTGTATATGTCTGGACTTGTATTGCAGTGCCCTTCCTGAGGTGTTTAGGGATCTACTTCAGTAGATCAAATGTTTACAAGTTCGAACCACATATGGCAGAGACCATATGTTCGAACTCGTAAATGTTCGAACACTGAAGTAGAAACATCAAAAACAATAAAACACAAAACTAAACATGTATAGCAGGGGGGCATAGCCCCCCTGCACCTCCCACACCCACCTTACTTAAATATACCAAATCCGAGATCACACTACATTGCGGAAATGGGAAATCTTCCCTTTCCGCTCTGTGTGGAGATCTCCATTCAGTCTGATCGAACTTTTACAAGTTCGAACATATGGTCTCGGCCATATGTGGTTCTAACTTATAAACGTTCGATCGACTGAAGGAGACTCTATGTTTAGACATAGGAAGCATCCCTTCATTAGTCCAAATATATGCTCCACTATGTTTCACATTTTCCCAAGGGCTGTGTTATGTGACATTTTCTCCATGGTGTGGAGATTGCAAATTAGGGTCATCTACCAGAGCTCTAGGACATATTCAACATTGCCTGCAACACACGCAAACACACACACACACACTAGGCGACTTAGGAAATTGCCTAGGACCCGCGGGCTGGGGGGAGTGCTGCTGGGTCTCCCACATCTTTTTAATTAAACAATTAAAAAAAATGCATTTTTTGTTTAAGAGCAGTCTGCATGTACATCTTTAGAATGGCAAACACACTCTGTGTTTATGGATGCATCACATGGGGTATTTGATTTCACATGGAGAAAAACTGCTGCTTTGCAAGTTGGAAATGAACTGGAGAAAACAGCTGCTTTGCCAGGCATCCTTTTAGGATGCATGGTGAAGAACTGCTGCTACTTTGCTAAGTGTTCCTTCAGCAAGTATGTGTGTGTGTGTCTAATACCCTTGTTGGGGATGGCAAGTTAGTTAATTTACTCACTTAGGCTCAAGCCCTGTGCCTTGCCTAGACGTGACAAGAGCATTAATCCTCTACACCAACTACCAGACAGCTTACGCAGCTCACTTAAGTCATCAGGGTTGAGTGAAATGTTCTCAAGTGGGTAATTGGTTCATACATTATGTTTCCACTGCATAATGGAAAAAAAAGTCTTCAAATCTACTGGGGTGCATTTTCAATGAATGTAAGTTTCAGTACATTTTCAAGGAATGTGAGTTTCAGTGGTGCATTTTTAAGGAATGTGATCTTCAAGGGAAGAGAAGTTTACTGTTGCTCATGCCAACTGTTTTCAATGTGCAACTGTTTTGTTTAGCAAATGGTTGTCTGTGTTTGTGCTGTAAGTTTGAATACATTGTTAGTAAGACAACAGGTAGCATACTTGCCTTGGTGCAAAGGACTGTGGGTTCTATTCCCACACCCTAAAGATGGATTGCAGATACTGCAGTGCACTTTAAGGGGAAGGGGCTGTTGCAATCCTGAGTGTGTTGTCCTTTGGAGAGATATGAAACTGAGGCCCTATCTGTCTGAGCTAATGGTAGGTGCTGTGACATCTTTTACATCAAAAAAGAATAGGGGAATAGGCTTGGCCAAATTTCTTCTAGTAGTATAAATACCATCAAAGGTCTTCAGTGAAAAGACACTGCAATCCTAGTGGGACTAGCCTGGTCAGCAAGTATATTTAAATTAAAGGTTTTAAATGAAATCCATATCTGTGCCTTTATTTCAAAAGTAAAGAGGATGCTGCATGCTGACAGTTTTGAGCAGTGTTTATGATATTTGGGAGGAGAAAGAAAAGTGATACAATGCCAGAAATGCTGTGTATGTGTATGTGTGTGTGTGTGTGTGTGTGTGTGTGTGTGTGTGGGGGGGGGGGCTGGTCCATTCTCCTGCCTAGGGCTCCATGTGACCATGATCTAGCTGTACACACATGCACACACGCACACACATGCACACACACACACACAGAAGAACACTTTATTATATACAGCATGATACCTGCTTGTATGGAAGTTGTGTATGTATAGACCTATCTAGCACGTGTGTGCTTCTGTCATCTGAGTGACCCTGTGGGACATCCTGTCAGAGGAACCACTGGTATAGGTCAAATGAGTGCCAAAATGTGTGAATCATTTGAACTGTTCAAGTGGAACACAGACATGTTCTAAATAATGCCATGGACATTACAGACCACAAAGGAAGCTCTTACTATTAATATATTCTAGACCTTCTGGACTAGGTGGAGTCTTGACAGCAACAAGTGTGCAATCTATAACTCCCAGAATCCTATGGAAATGAGCTGTGTCATAAAAGACTTACATGTTGTTAGTTCTTTCCTTTGCTATTCTGCAGAACCGCATGTCATAGTATAACGATGAGCAAATGGTTTATGATTCTCAAGTCAGATGCCTGAGACATCCCTAATGTGTCCCTTATAGGTTGCTGGAAGATCCTTGTAACAATGATGGGTAAGGTTACATGCACCCTTCTATCCATGAGAATGGGCATAATGTGCATCTCTTTCAATTCCACATATGGGCAACACCGTTAACTAGGTCACTTATAGTATTCTTGTCCACCACAAAACAGTCCACAATCTGTTGATCAGTGAACTGTTAATATGTCAGGCACTGTCTGTACGTCATCCAGTGGTACGAATGGCCATGACATGCAACACTGTCAGCACTGGCTCTAATGACAGATACCAACATGTGCTGCTGTGTTACCATTGCTAATGCTATTACTATCATGGTTTCCACTGCACACCACAAATCGTGGTATTCAAAATTGGCATGTGCCACCACACACCACCTCCATTTTGTATGCTTCTGAATCCGTCCACTGTTTTGCGTAATTCATTTGCATTATATGTGTCTCATTTCCATGGGGGCTTGTCATTTACATGTCAACATGCCTTCATTAGTATGCACTGCATAGCATGCTATGTTGATCATTGCATGGCCACACTATCTAATGTCTGTATGTAGATTATAATTATTAAAGGAATTTACTGTGTCTGATTCTCTAAAGTTGACTTAAGAACGATTTAACTGTAACATTTAATACTTTATTGTTATTAGTTAGAGTATATACAAAGTTGTTATGTTTTAAATTACTTTTTAAATGCTGATTCTACAGCTTTAAGATGACTTTATCTGACACATTGTTTATTTGGGTTCCTATTATGTTGTTGAAGTTCTGAAACTTCGAACACCATAAGGTCGAAACCTTATGTTCGAAGTTTCAGAACTTCGACAGCATGAAAATAAAAAGAAAAGAAAAACAAAAAACTGTTGCAAGCGTACCCCCCACATGGGGGGCTGTGCACCCACACACCCTGCTCTTTAAATATACCAACTCTGAGATCTCAATACAGTGTGGAAAGGGAAGATTTCACAAGCTTGCAACAGTTAGATAGCTGTTAGAGTTTTTATTTTATTTATTTATTTTTTTTGTTCGAATTCCTGGAACTCCGAACATCTGAGTTCGATGTTCTCACCTTCAAAGTTTCAGGAATTCGACAATGTAACAGGAACCCTGTTTATTTTGAGTTGTCTAATTAGTCACATGACAAGTGGCAGAGCTTTTAAAATGTCAGTGATTTTTGGATCTTTTTCTGATGATGTTCTGTGGTATGAAAATAGAACGAAAGTGTTTAAAATCTTGGCACCTCCTAAATGTATTGGATGTTCACTAGGGGTGATATCCCACAGGGTCATTTACTGGGGGATGCAGGTTATGCATTGGAACCGTGACTGATGATGCCCATCAGTAATGCACACACACCTGCTGAAGAATGCCATAATGAGGCACATACTCAAACCAGAAATATCATAGAGGGTGTGTTTGGGCTGCTGAAGTTGCAGTAACAGTGTCTAGATACATCTGGGAGAGCCCTGCAGTACAATCCACAGACAAGTACTGAAATCTTCATCATCAGTGCCATGCTTCATAACATCATTCTCAGAAAACAGTTTCAGTACAGTTTCAGTAGGATCAACAAGAGTAAGGGACACACATCCCACCACCAATGGCAAGGTCACCACAGCCGCACGCAGGTGAGGAGTCAGAGGGGGAACCAGCAGTTGCTGTGGGTGGAGACAGATGTAGGCAAGTTCAATATGCCCTCACATTGGCTGAGACAACACATAGCACACTCACTCACCATCTAAAAGGCTAAAACTTTCATCTTCATCCTTTGCACATACATATAGTAACATTGATGCCAGGTAACACTCACAAACTTTACTTACCCATGTAATGTCTGTGTACTCCTAGCATCAGACAGATTCAGCCATGAACTAACACCATAACAACTGCTAGATTTACAAGGCAAGTGTTGAACTCGGAGTGTTAGAACAGAACTATGTAATAATAATACAAATGAATGGCATATCTTTGCATGTTGTTACTTGGTAATGTAAGTAAGTAAAAGGTGGGTGATTTGTACAGCAATAACTTTGAAATGTGACAGCAGAGACCTATGTGAATACGTGTCCTCTATCAAGTAATAGGCCTCAGTAATCAAATATTCACACATTCTTACTTCTCAAAAGTACTGATGGTCACCGAATGTCCTCAATTTGCCCTCATACTTTTGTACCGGAAAATCATTAAAGAGAGAGATGTTAGAAAGTGAAAGTGATTAGACACATTTCAGTTTCAGACTTCACAACCATCAGAAGATTCTTAAAAATACTAATGCAAAAAAACTGTTTTGATTCTATCAACTGTCTAACTTTCTAAGATCAAAATATGTCAAAAGTACAGCTAGCCAAACAACATCACAAACACAGATATACTAAGCACTAAGTCAGCTATGCACCTTGAGCATCAGATACAAAGCTTATGTATCCCTGAATCCAAAAGATAGAAAACACCTCCCATTCTAACATGTCATTCATCTGATCCATTGAATCAGCAACACAGTGGAGGTAGTCATGCATGCCAGTTTGTGCCACATGTACAACTCTAAGAATTTCTCTGGAGGATCTATTGGAATGTGCCTGCACCTCCATGATGGCCCTAAACATATGTTGAGTGTCACGGGAAGATACACCTGGATCATGTGGAGGATGGACAGCAGGCTTCCTCTAAGCACCCCTAACAACCCTCCTACATTGTGCCTCACCCACACTTTGGCTATAGCCAGAGTCAACAGGCACTGAAGCCACAGTAACCACACTACACTGATCGAGTGTTTCATCCTCCACCTGTCCAATATCTGAGGGCTGACTGGAATGGGTTGGCATAGGCCTATTGGGTGTGTCTGATGGAATTCCAGGGGATGGCTGAATGTCAACCTCAGTCAGATTCAACCTCTGCACCCCTTGACTGTGCCTCTGTTTGTCCACCATTATCATCAGAGTCTGTTGACATCAGGTGGTAGGAGTCCCACACTTCCACTGTCAGGATCACCTATGATAATAATCAACAAACACAGGAAAAAAATAATACCTACATTACTATAGTCCAATATATGCTAACAAATGTAATAGTGGTATCACAATTACAGACAGTACAGCAATACACACAGCAGTCCTAACACCCATATCATAAACTAAATATATCTTTGAACTGCTCATTACTACTGACATAAAAATGTTTGGCTTACCATGTGCAGATGATTATAGGCTCCCTGTGTGGATGGTCCTTGAAAAAGTTAAGCCAAAGGTAAGGACATCATCATCACAATGAACAGTAATATAGGGGGTTAAAACTTTTTCCCCTTTATAGGTCAATTAACGATACTTTTAACAAGAACTTGGATGACACGTCCACACTATGCCCATGTGTAATCAACCAGAATATGTTGTTAACTGCATCAGTCTACAGCTACTACCCCCAAATAAATGTAAAGTTAAGCAGAACTTAAGTATTGTTGTCAGTCATACCTCTCAACCTCTTAGAGCAAGAAATCTTGAGAACGCCATAAATCAAAGTGGGACAAAGGCTCAAAAATAGAAACAATTTTTAAATATTGCTCTTACAAACTAAGAAAGTTGATAGAATAACATGTTTTGCATTAGTATGAATTTTCTGAGGGGTATGAAATCTGAGACTCAAATGTCTGTCATTATTTTCTGACTTCAGACTTTAACAATTTACCACTAATTTGCCAGAAAAAACACAATTTTATGAATAAATGGCCAAAAATATGAGGCAAAAATCTAGGCAGTCTGTGAAAATCTATAGTTGAGAGATATGCTGTCAGTATTTTACAAATTAGATAGGTAAGCCTACCTGGAAGCTTCTCCTGGTATATACGTTTCCTCCCTGAAACAGCAGCACCAACATCAATGACATGCTGTTGTGCATTTTCCAGTGAGCTGTCTGGATCCCTGACAATGGACAGGAACTCTTCATTTGATGTCAGTGGTGTCATTATAGCAGGTCCCCCCATTCATGGGCTACTGCAGCTGCTCTCCTCCAGGCTGATGAAATCATGTCAATAGTCCTATGGTGCACCTGATCATATGTCCTGCACTGGCCACTTACTGCATTCACATCAGCCACTATCTGCTGGCAAATTTATTCTGACAGACATATCCCCACATCCCCTCTCAAGCAGAAAGGCACCATGTCACTTAAATTCTTCCACAATGACTTCATTCTCGGGGTCACTGAAGGGTGGTGTATGGGGATTGGGACACCTGAGTGCCATAGTCCTAGGTGACATAAAACACAAAAGAAGGATAATAAACATAAGTATAACATAAATAAAAGTCCTGCTTAGATATAACACATAAATGGTAGTATTTCACTATTACCCACTGGAGAAACATAAAACAGTCAAAATATTCAAATGTAAAAAAGGAATTGTGTGGTTGTAATTGTGTGGTTGTAACAAATTACAATCACACACAAAGCAAGGTTAGATCCAAAATAAGGAGAGCAACAAAAGTAAATTTTGTTTGTCCCAACACAGAAATGTAACTTGGCTCCCCCACCCCCAAAACAACAGGCAAATGACATATTTTGCTAACAAGCCATCAGTAAAATGCTAAAAGTCTATCAAATTGTCCCTGAAACATGCACACATTTACCACAGAACATTCCATTTTATGCAATTGTTAGTCATGTCTGCCTGTGGTCAGCACTCCCCTAGAGGTGTGTATGGGCCATACTACAAGGTTAAAACCCCTGTGTCATTGACAATATAGGACATTTATATTTCATGGAAATAACAATAGAAGAGTGTAAAGAGAAAAGCAGTTGTAACAGTAGCACTTGTGATGACAGTTAATAAGGCTGTGCATCTGAGAAAGTAAATTGCCCTGACAAACATGCCTATGCCATCAATACATTTCTAAGAAATGCATACAGGTAAAGGTAGCATTTGCTAATACACACACACACACACACACATATATATATATATATATATATATATATATATATATATATATATTAAGAGATTTTTCTTAGTGGCATTTCAGCATATCCAGTATATTGCTGAAAAATGAAAGCATATCTTATCAGGGTCAGTAGTCTTCTGTGCAGATAAATCTCAAGACAATATCTTCTTCTGTGTTATCCACATAGACAAGCGTCCTCATCTTCAGGTTCCCTAGCAACACAGTTCTCTTATTATAGTGTAGATTCAGGGCTGTAAGTATGGTAAAGATGCAAGTGAGGGTGAACTCATTAGAAATGATGAAAAACAATTACTTGTCTCCATGTATCAGATGTAAGTATAGTGTAGTGTAGACACTCTCTCAGGGTTTGTTGCTAATTGATTGCAGCTGAGAATCATTACTGGTAAGGAGAAGGAAAACACAATATCAATTCAGACTCCCTTTCATCTAGTGGGTGTGTCAGCCAGGTTTGACTTACAAAAGTGTAGAAGTAATTGTATTAAGGTTTTAAATGTAAGCACACATTTCACATTTTCTGTTCAGTAACATCCACCCTCCCCTTCATTTCATGACAGCTGTATATTATTGCCATTTAATATCCTCACACATTTTAAAGACAATAATACAGAGTGCCTTACTGACTGCATGTCTCAGATTACTGGTCAGATAAGCCAAGAATGAGTCACAAACACAGAGAAATAAGACAGAGCTGCATTTATGCAAACAATAGTCATAAATGGTTGTATGATCACTCAGTGTACAACGTCTGAAATTAATACATGTAGAAACAACTGTCATATGTTTTGTTAGTACTGTTAATGATGTTGCTGTTGGTTGTATGCACAATGATTTTCATTCTCTTCTGCAAAGCTGTATGTGTAGCAGAGGGATAAGATACCCTTACTGTGTTTTGAAGGGTTTATTGGAGTGAGAGTTTAAATCCAGACCTTTGTAAAAAAATTCATGTGTACCAACATAAATTTTGTATTGTTTATTTAATAGATTTATTTTCTTCATTTCTACTAATTTTCCCCTTTTTTAATGCCAGTGTTTGCATAGTGCATGGCTTACAGCAAACAAGGGAAATGGAGAAACACAATGAATGTCATGTTTATCTGTGCTTATCTCATTTGCATAATGCTTAGTATTGTGAAAACCTGGACTAGTGGTCCACAGAGGAAGCAGATGTAACACCTGTAGACAGGGTGTAGACAGTGTAATGGTCAAAAAGGATACATTGTTGCAGTTTTTGCTTTCCATTGTGCATTGTTGCTAAGCATGGCAGTTAGCAAGCTTCCCCAACACCTGCAGCCATTGAACACCTGCAGACAGGAAGCAGAGAGTTAACAATTTCAAAGCGGATGCATTCTGTTAATTCTGTTGGGCACTATATGAACATGGTAAGAGCGTTGTGTAACAGTTAACACACAGAACCTAAAAATGAATAGGGAATTAACCATTCCTGTGACAGCAGGTGTAAGTGCAGGGCTATAATACAGATGGTCCTGGATTCTAATACAGGCAGTGCAATATTTTTTACTGTTGTGAGAGTGCAGTTTATAGTAATGACAGGAAAATATAGAAGTGTTATTTCAATATCCCTGTGGCAACAAGTGTAAACCTAGGGCTGCTGTATACATGGTCCTTGGTTCTAATACAGGAAATTCCAGACATTTTTACTGTTGTTCCATTTCACATTATATTAAATATCATTTATAACACTTTATACATAATTATAGATAGTGGAGCTGATATGAATTATATGTATGAGAAATCGGATACCCTTACTGTATTTTGAAGGTTTAGATGTATGACTGAGGGTATACTGTCTACTATGTTTCTGTAAGTATAATACTGCTATCTGGACTTAGATGGCCTTTAAACTTAAATAAGACGCATACACAAATGAATGTATGCACAAGGACCTTGTTAGGTCATACACATAAATGTTTAGCATCTCAGTCTGTCATCCATATTTATGACTGATTCATGACTATGTCTGAAAAGCACTTCTTCGGCAAAGATCAAAAATCACTCCTGTGGAAAAATGTTTTGCCCCTTTTGCATAGGTGTGAATCCCACACTGTAAGAATCAATATTAGCAATTATAAAGCCAAACAAACATGTGTCAGGTCATGACATTCATGGTCCCAGTGCATGTCTGCAAAGTTTAATCACCTACCAGTTACAGCACCAGACACCCATCAAACTAGACTCCCATCAAACTAATGTCAAGTGTCAGATTAACCTTCCATTTTCAAAAATTGCTTTCCTCCCTGCTTGGCACCATTGTTGTCTGCTTAACATCATGCAAATACAGTTGGCATTGTTTCCTGAGTTTGTGCGCTACCAGTAAACATGATAACAGGAACTGGTAGGAAATCATTATTTGCTATTGCTTTGGGATTAGACATGTCTGGTGTTAGAGGAAAGGTGCCAAATGTAGGGTGCAGAAGTGGGGTGTTTAGGAGTCCTGAATATTTATTGGACCTCCGTTAAAGCTTCACAGCCAAAAGCTTCTGCAGGTGGACTATTCTGGTTCCCAGTACAAGTCTGAGGTTTGGAATAGTCTGGCCAAGGTTGTAACCCATGCGACTGGTATCCCACACACTGGAGAACAGTGTAGGCACCACTTCAGTGACCTAAAGAGGTGCAAAAGAGATACACTCAACCAGTGGATGGATGGGTTTCAAACTCTCAACATCTAGAATGCTAATAAAGAGAATTTATAATAGTTAGAAAGATAAATATAGACAACACTGGTATGCATAATGCTCTTCTGTTCTTTTCTTTTCACAGCTAATCCTGAAATAGTGGTGAATAGACAGGCTCATGTTGATCATTTGGAGAGACTGATGGAAGGAAGTGGTATGTATGCAGCACAAGATAAGTATTATTGCAGCTTTAAAAGTTAAATAAAAATGTTTTTCTTTTTGAAACAGTACTAGCAAAGTAAGCATTCATATCCTAATTGTAACAGCAAGTATACATGCATAAGTCTGTAGCACAAACCAACTTTAGAAGTCAGGTGTAAAGCTGTAGTCAGAGGTTGTGGGTTCAAATACCATGAATAAGAATTATACAATACTGCACTTCTTTAATAATATTACACACATTAAAATCTATACAAGTGCATACATTCCCTGTTGTTAACTTTCATTTGTATAATTGGACCAAACATATGTGCAATATATGCACATTGCAAGGATTACTTTGAGAAATCTGTAATTATAGTTTGTAGTTGTTAGGAAGTATAGTTAAATGTAATTCTTCAGATAAAATAGTTGTATAATTGTGATAGTGCATTGTATGTCACATATGATGGTACTAATCTTATCTATTTTTCTCTCATCCCAACACTTATCTTTTTTAAATTTTACATTATGAGTAATCAAAATGTCTCCATATCATCGATCTGTAAAAAAATCACTAAATGTTTCACAGCACAGCATGTTAGGCCAACCCCAGTGGGTCAGCCTGCCCCTGCTCCACCACTGACACCCAGTACTGCTTCTGCTGCCGCTGAACTACCTAAGCCTTCCGGTAGCAGTGCCCCTGCAGCTGGTGCTGTGCTACCACCTGGGAACACTGGCAGAGGTGCAGATTTCATCATCAGAAGATGCGGGTTGGTGTGTAGGGCCATGCATCGCACCATTGGTGTACATATATGCCAGATGGAGAGGCTGCACTCCCTCATGGTCCATAGGAGGAGATGATGTCAAGCACTCCAACAGACAGTGAAGTAAGGAGACAATGATGACATTCCTGCCTGTGAGGACTACATTCTCGCTATCCTACATTTGATGGGCATGAGCTTGCATTGTCCCCACCCTCACCCCAATCATGGTAAACCCCAACCTTTTATCTTCCTCATTGTCCCTGTGTCTTATCTTGTTTGTCCTGTTTGTTTGCATTTGCTTCCTCGCATACCCAAGTTTCCTGACCTAGAAATACCAACTCCCCTAACCTGCATTCTTCTCTTATTTCTCTCTGAAATAGAAAAAAATGGGCACCTGTCCCACAAAAATAAATATCATCCCATACATAGCTCTCCATTTTCCACAAGTGTCTTCTTGACACATTTGATTTGGTCCAATTAGCTACACAACATGATTGCATTGTTGTCACCCCTCTTTCCCTCTTTGTGGAGGTGACAGTACAAATTCAGCTAATATTCTGTATATATTTTCATTTTACACTGTTGAAAAAATGGATAGCTATGGTTCTTTCCTACCTCCCTCCTGCACATTCCTATATTGCTTTCCCTTTGTTCCTCTCCCTGCATGAGCCCCAATTTACCACTTTCCTATGTACCCTATTTTAACACCTATATCATACATAACACATAAGTACCAAAAAAAAAAAAAAAACAATGGAGCTCTTCACTTTTTGGCCTATATGTTTGTGTAGAGTTTGGCATCATTCACCAATGCCAAGCAACAGTGAACATCTCTTTCTTGGTGCAGTTACCTCCATGCAATGCTGCTTAAACATGCTGCGCTACATCAACACACAGCAACATACAGTGAATTTAGTGTAAAGTATAATTTCATTGCATTATCAGTACTTATGAAAACGTATTACATACACCTGGATTCCCTAAATCATCTGGGCTCAAAAACAAATGTGTCAGTGCATTTACACCTGCTTCCACAGAGTCAACTAAGTGGCAGGTGTGTTTTATACACTCAGTACTAACTCTCATTTTAGCAATGAGCCTCACATTTGTGCACTGCTTAACTATGCACAGGCAGGGAAAGTATTAGAAATGTGTATTTCGCATGCACAAACACTTTGCCAACTATTGCGCAAACCTGCTGCTCAGCAGTTGCTATGCAAAGTGGAAACTGGCATGTATTCATTTGTTTACTATCCATTTAGTGTTCTTGACATGAAACTACATGTGGAAACTGAAAAAATGAAGACCCTATCTAAGAAAATGTCACACATTTACAATGCAGCCTTCTGTTACCTCCTCCATGCACTGCAACCCCAGTCTCTCAGTACTTATTCACAAATGTATCAACTACACTGCATAAAATAATAACTAATGTTGTGTTATATATCACGCACATCTTTAAAATGACAATACCCATTTAGATTTTCCAATACTTGGAGTAATGTGGATAACGATTTGCATATAATTTGTAAAGCTGTCTCTTAAAGTATACCTGCACATTGGAACACAACCACCAAATACTACACATTGCACACTCATTAATCTGGTAACATGCAGAACTTCAAATATCTTGACAGTTGAACATGTCTACAGATCCATTTCATGCAGGCCTCTCCAACATCTAGTGCTGATGTCATCCACTATAAGTTATCCTGCAGCCTTGTAAATGTTAGACTTGTGCCATAGCAGTTGCTTAAAGTGCTGAGTTCTGTTATCTGTGTACTTAAATAGGTAGGGGTACTGATATGTCTGCAGTCAACTGTGAGGTGTGTGTGTGTGTGTGTGTGTGTGTGTGTGTGTGTGTGTGTGTGTGTGTGTGTGTGTGTGTGTGTGTGTGTGTGTGTGTGTGTGTGTGTGTGTGTGTGTGTGTGTGTGTCTAGTCAGAGGTGCATAAGTTTGTATCCTACAGTTGCTACTACAATCCCATGGATTGCCAATATTTTGACACATGTATATGCCTACACATCCATTTCATTCAGGCCTCCCAACATCTTCTGTCCAACATCCAGTGCTGATGTCATCCACTATTAGTTGTCCTGCAGCCTTATAAAAATCAGACTTGTGCCATGGTGCTTGTGTAAAGTACTGAGTTCTGTAGTCTGTGTACTTAGAGTTGTAAGGGCTCTGTTCTCACTGCAGTCAACTGGAGTTGATGTGTGTTTGTACACTTGCTTGACATTAGAGAGAGCATTTTACACTGGCATGTGGGATACAGCTATTTACCATTTTCTCCCCATCAGACACTGCTGATGTCATCACCTATAAAGTATTGTCTGACACTCTCCAATTCAGACTTGAGTTGTGGTGCTTGCTGTAAATACAGAGTTCTGCAGTCAGTGTACTTAGATAGGCAGGGGTTCTGTTCTCATGGCAGTTAGCTGGGGGGGGGGGTTTGCTTGACATTAGAGAGAGCATTATACACCAGCATGTGGGACACTGCTATTACCATCTTCCTCTCATCAGATTCTGCTGATGTTATCAGCTATACCTAATTTGCAGATTTGCAGTATTCCCAACAGGACAGGATCAGAGACTGGCCTGTAGGCCAGGTATAAGTCACCTCATCCTATACAAAGTGGCAGAGTTTTCAGTCTATCCACATACATCATGACATGGTTTGTAAGTCCTGTATTTTCTTAGTGAGAAACCCCCGTGGTCTGTTCAGCTGCTGCTGGTGTCTGGTGAGGTGCATGCAAAAGGGAGCATTATACTCTATTAGTATTTCGATGAGGTTTGAGTACAGTGCTGTTATATCATCCTCAGATCTGGATACAATACTCTGACTTATGAGGTGCACAATGTAGCCTTTCCATGCCACTGTGGACACTTGGTGGCAGAAGTTCATATTGCTATCTTAAGTGTGTTCCCAGGTGTTGTACTACAGGGTTGGAGCATAGGGGGAGTGTTGTCAATGCTGTAATTAGCGGGAAATTCCACTTTGCAGAATGCCAAAATAATGACACATTTTGCATTTTATTGTATATTGTGTGGCTTTGGCACTAGTAATTTGTCTGTGTTAGCTCCGCCTATAGTAAGGATGTGTATATTTGTGGACTGTATTATCTGATGAAGTCTGAGGACAAAAACGCATTGTGTGTTGTCAGCGTTAATAAAACTTTGTGATTTACTACTTCGTGGTTGGCGACTGCTTTTTCAGAATTCCTGGTTTGATTATCCTGCTGTAGTATGTTAACATCATATTGCACCAAATATGTAAGACTCAGCAAACTTGGCAAGCCAAAGGCCATATACTTTAGCCTGGATTGTCGAGAAATAGATTCCAAGCAGTAAAGGGCTCAGCACTGATCCTTAGGTTATGCCAATGATGAGTGCTCTACTGGTAGAGGTTGATTCACCAACTTTCACAGTATGTGTTCTGTTGGTGAGCCAGTTGATTCACCATCTAGTGACATAAGTGATAATCCCCAGCTGTGCGATTTTCTCAATGATACCTGAGTGAGGGATTGTGTCCAAACCCTAGACCAGATCAAGATAGGCAGTATGCACTGTCTGACCTTCATCCAGGCCTATCATGCAGAATCAATGGGCTGTGACAACATCACATATCGTCTATAGTGTGACTCGGAACATCTACCTACCTGACATGGTTGGATACACACTTCAACACACCCTCAAGATGGACTATGTTCCCGTAGAAGGGTGTACATCAACATGCATCCATGTGAGTGGGGGGGGGGGAGCAACTGATACCTGCATGTATAGACACATCCTGACTCTCCTCAACCATGAGACAGACCAACATGTTATCATGGACCTTTCCTAAATGAAAGTTAGTAATATCCTGTCTGTGTGCAAGAGACATGTATGAGTTGTTAATGCTACATCCATGTCTGTTTCATCTGCTAGATGTCCTCAAAGAGGTCATTGAGGGCATGCATGATGACAACACTATCATCTTGTGGAACTTGACCGGGCCATGTCATTTGACACAAATACACATGGAGGTATTCACTCAGCACTATCAGATATGGACATAAACACCTATATCACCAAGTGGCTACACCACTGGATCACGTACATGGCATCTAAATATGTGGAAATGTGTGAAGTGACCTATATCTTGGGTCCAGTGATCAGGGCTGTCTTCTAGGTCCTTTTCTGTCCATTATTTATGTCACAGATGTCAAAAATGACATACACATCCTGGACCATATACATTTTAATATGATAAACCTGGGTAATCATTGTGGCTTTCCTTGCTATCCCACAAAGCTAGTGTGCTCTAAGGTAAACAAGTCTGCTATCCATATTGCATTACATGGTTTCCTGGCTAGCAACCCTGTTGTCAACCATGAAACTGTGCTTGTTTGTTTAAACATAGCGTGGCATGAATATGTAATCATCACTGCTGCTCACCATGCAAACATGTAAACTTGAATCCTTCTGACCATCTTTTCATGAAAATGCTTTCACATTTTTAAACTGCTGGTATTGCCCTTTTATGAGGACTTAGAAATAATAATAGGCATCACACAAATGGCATCTTCTTCTTTCCTTTTCTTTTCTTTCTTTTCTTTTCTCCCTTATGACTTCTACACCCAGAAAGCAAAGATTTGTTAGTTATGGATTGCCAGATTCATGATTAATTCTAATTTAGAATGTCTAGTGTCAGTCAAACTGTAACAAACACAACTGCCATATTGAGGGATTAAGCAAGCAGCTCGACAGGGTGTGTGTTAATGTGTAATTAATGCCCGCCCAGGGGTATTAGCGGAGGGCCTCTACACCCCGGGAAGGGCATTAATTACACATTAACGTACACCCTGAAGGGCATTATTGGGCTTAGACAATTGGCTTTCTGTAAAATTGCTGTTTTACTTATGTATTTTTTAAGTACTTTTTATTTTTTTAATTTATTTTTGATGTAAAATAGTTCCTCCGTCTAATATTTTATCCTTGCTGTAGTCTATGTTAATAGTGTTGGAGGAAGCATTTTACATCAAACATATATAACAAATAATAGTGCTTAAAAATAAGCAAGTGAAACACAATAATTTTACATACAGTCCATTCTCTTTCCCATGCACACACACAATCTCTCCTGCTTTCACACACACACACACACACACACACACACACACACACACACACACACACACACACACACACACACACACACACACACACACAGTCTCCTCTTCTTTCATACACACATTCACTCACACAAGATCGGCCTCACTCTTTCTCTCTTATCTCTCTCTCTCTCTCTGTCTCAATCTCTCACACACAGTTTCCTCTGCTTACATACATGCATTGAGTCACAGATCACTCTCGCTTTCTCTCTTACTCTCTGATCTCCCTCTCTCTCTTACTCTCTGATCTCTCTCTCCCTCTCTCTCTCTTACTCTCTGATCTCTCTCTCCCTCTTTCTCAAGCACACACACACACACACACACACACACACACACACACACACACACACACACACACACACACAGTCTCTCTGCTTTCATACACGCATTCACTCACACAAGTTTGCTCCCCCTCTTGATCTCACTCTCACTCTCAAAGCCTCCTCTGCTTGCATACATACATTCAGTGACATCACTCTCGCTTTCTCTCTCACTATCTCGATCTGTTTTTCTTTCTCTCACACACACACACACACACACACACACACACACACACACACACACACACACAGTCTCTCTGCTTTCATGCACGCATTCATACATACATGCAGACAGAAACATAAACACACACTTTTCTGTTTCACTCGATCAGTCGCTCTCTCTTACTCACATACACTCTCACACACACTTTATTTTAATTTTTTCTTTTTTTATTTTACACTCGCTAAACAGCAAAAGTGGTGCTTAGTGAGTGTAAAACAATGGCTTGCTCGCTCTCACTTTCACTGACATGCACACATGCACTCAAACACAGTCATAGACACACACACACCTACTTTTTTTTGTTTTTTTTGTTAGTTGTCTTCTTTTTTATATTTTACACTCACTAAACAGCAAAAGAGCTGCTTACTGAGTGCAAAATAATGGCAGCCTTTTTGTTTTCGCAGTCCAAGCTCCACAGCAGCTTGATATGCTACTGTGAAGCGGTGGACTCATTCTTCTCAGTGGGCATTACTTGTACATTAATACCCTGCTGGAGAATGCTCATTCTCCAATCAGGGTACTGATGTACAGTTTGTCCATTCACAAGAAATAAAGTTGTGACTCGATTAAAATGATCCCAGATGAAAAAACACAAAAGGATTGAAACACATGAACATCCAAGGATCATAGACAATGCAGATTTGTAATAACTTCAGACTTCAAATGATAAAATGAATTAAAAAATCTGTCTATTAGGTACGTGCTTTGTCCATTGCCTAAGTAAGAATAAATGTCTGGGGAACACCAGCATTCTGCCTGCATTAACAAGTAAAGTTACAAGGATGCTTATATACTATCTAAAAAGGAATATTTACAATCAAAAATAGGAATACTAGTTATGTTTAGTGATGAATTTGTTTGTGTAAGGGAGTCTGATAGTCACAGAAACAATGTTAAGTTTTAAGTTTTAGGCAAAGACAACGATTTTCACTCAGAGTTAAAGCAGAAGCCATTTTTGTTAAGTATGATATTCTCAGGATGCTGGCTGAGAGATATGTGTTTTCATTAACAGTGGGGGTTTAGAAGTAGTCATTTCTGCGGAAGGGGTTGTGCTTCTGTCACACATGGCTAGAAGAAGTCACTGGCTAATCAGAGGTTAGTATTTTTCCATCCTTTTGCCTTCTGCCTGATAATTATCAAGACTCCCCTCAATCAGTCAGTAAGCTGTATGATGGGGACCATTGCCTATTAACCATGAGGGTGTTTTGTTCTCACACTGTTATACCAGAAACGTCAGCATTTTTCTGTTCTATGGTTTACCTCTTCCCCAGTGATGACATGAGCATTTGCATCAATGTAAGGACCAGCTGTACTCCTCCGTGGGGCATGCGTGCTTCCTCATAGGCACTGACAGTATCTACCATCAATGGCTTGGGTGGCCATGCCTACAGCTTCCTGGCACTTACTCCCACATCATGACAGTTCTCCACTCTCCAGCCAAGACCATGTCATTAAAGCAAGAGGGTGCATGCCCAGCCTCCATACCTGCTCCATCAAGTGTCCAAGCTAATGGATGATTGACTGAGCTAGTCAGGAATGTAGTACATCTCTTAAACCACTGGGTAGTCAGTGGTTAATATTTTTAGTCAAATTTATAAGCAAGTGATAATGTCCAACAAGTGGCTATTACTGGGAAATAACAGAGTGTGTAAGGTTCGTTGAGAGTGGCAGAAGACCTCTCAACCAGTGGAAAGTACATTATTTCCCTGTAACACCTACCATGGTTGGCATTAATACTCTTGGAAAATTAGCTATCTGTTAAGTTGTTTTGTACTTTTCTATTTGCTTTATTGTTAGCATCTATATATATATATATATACATATATATATATAATATATATATATGTGTGTGTATTTGTAAAACATCTATATACATATGAGGTTTACTATCAAAATGTCATGGGACAAAATAAATCTTGTGCAGAACACTGACAAAAAAATAGCGAAACAAAACATTCAAAAGAGCACAATGTCAAATCTGTTGAACAAATTCAGCAGATTCAAAATTATTGTTGAACAGAGCACGTGATGTCCATATAGGAGCCCTGGTAAATTAAACTCTTACACCTGACATCACATTTTGGGGGCTGCCCCCCACCCCCTGCTAACTATATATTCCAACTCCAAGATTGCACTACAGTGAGGAAAAGAATGTATTTCCCAAACTGCACTGTACCGTGATCTCTGTACAGTACTTTGAGTTCATATCAGTGAATGCACTGTACATTCACTGATATGAACTTTCGAACAAAGAGATGTTCAGGAACATGGAAAATCGAACATCCATCTTTTGAGTTTTCCATCTGCGGAGCATCTCTGTTCACTATTTTGATAGTAAACATACATGATATGTATGCACATAGATATTATTCAGTTGGTCAAGAATTTAACTTTTTGAACAGAAAAAAAGCTGGTACAAGTTAACTGATTGCACCTTAACATCTTTTTTTTTTTTTTTTTTTTTTTGTGCAAGATTACAGAAGAGTAGGGAATTTGCCCTCCCCCTACTGTGGTGTGATCTTTCCTTTGGTATGTATGAGTATCAGTGGGTTTTGTTTATTATAGTTTTGAGCCATTGTGCTCGATGTTCTGATCGGATTGACAACTAATTCTCAATCCAAACAAAACTAAGCTCATGCTCTTCCACCCCAGTAAAATACCTGACTCCTCCACCTCATATCAAATACACTCATCAGAAAACTGTGCCAAATACCAAACTACTAGGTGTAACAATTGATAACAACTTGATTGGACATACGCCTAGCACAAGCAATTAAAAAGACATATATAAAACTTGGCTGTCTTTACAGACTTAAACCCTTCCTCATTACCACTACTAGATTTGAAATAGCTAGAACCCGGCTGCTCCCTACATTATTATATGCCTCTCCTATTTTCAACAATTTAAAAAAAAAGACTGAATTATTAAAACTAAAAACCTGCTATAACAAAATTGCAAAGTTTCAACAAATTCTCCATATAGAACCCATCACTACCTGGCATTACAACAACTAAAATGGTTAGAACTTCCATAACAACTAACATATACCCAACTCGCTATCACACACAAACTCATTCACCAGCAAGACAAAATCTCTCCCCTGCAACAAATGCTCCAACCCCACATTGGTCCTCCTTTCCTCAAACAAATCCCTCCTACACATTACCAAATCTAACAATAAGGCTGGTGACTCTCTTTACTCAAACTGTATCTGCAAACACTGGAATAGCCTCCCTCAATCTATCCCATCAACAACTAACCTATCTGACTTCACAACACAACTCAAAGGCCACTTGAGCAAAAACTGTTTGGGTTTTTGTAGCACTCCTGGTTAAATCCTACAATTTTATCCCTTTCCTACCTTCCACTTCTCTTGCTTTTCTATATAAATATTTTTACTAGCAATATCAAACCTACATAATCAGACCTCTATTCTCTTACACATAACACACATTTTTTTTGGTTCTTCAGAACTGTGTACTGTAAATTGTTGCTGGACTAATTTTATTCAGAGTTGTGCACTGTTATTTTTGATTCACTGTAGTTTTTCAGATCTCTGCTGAAAGTGTCTTGTTCCACCCACCCTCCCTATACCTGGTTTGTTTAAATTTGGTGGCTTTTGCAGTTGCCCGCCCCACTGTAGATTTGATCTGGGACACTTCCTCCAGTCCCTTCTCTTTACCACATTCTGCCTAATACACTCCTTCTGCACTTGTCTTTAGTCATTTTTAATTTAATTGCATTTTTTTAAACTGTGTTTGGTCTAATATTGCTACGTACTCAAGTGTGCTAGCTTGCACTGCATTTGAATTATTTTTACTGCTGTTTTAGCTACTTTTCTGTAAAAAAAAACGAAAAACAAAACTGTAAGCCTGTTTCCTACCTTTCCTGTAATTAGTGTTGTCCAGATACAGATTTGCTGTATCCAGGACTGTATGTAAGCTTTTGAGCACCCCCCCCCAAGCCTTTCTGTGTTAGAGGGAAGCCTTCTAGCTTGTCAGTGGGAGTGGTAAGCACTAGGTAACCTGTCTACCACATAAGGAGTGGTTCTGGCCCAGAAATTGTAGTTACTGGCCGTCTGGGCAATCTTTTCCATCTCTCTCAACTTTCTGATTTGAAAGCCTGCATTTGTACTTGTCTCTTTCCTGTAACTAGTCTAGTGCAGATACAGATTCTTAGTTTTAGCAATTGAATTTGCTTATTCATGCTCAGCACTTTTTCAGAACTTGTTGTAAGCACTAAATAAGCTACTAATTACTATAGCACTAAACCTTCCTCATTACCTAGAGGAAAACAGTTTTTGCACTTACTTCTCTCACTTGCTTAGAGAAAAACAGCTCTTGTACTCACTTTCATCACTTATCTAGAGGAAAATAGTTTTTTTTTTTATTTAGGCATGTCCAAGGGTCAGCTCCCAGTGTTTTCTCCTGTCTATCTGATGAATCTGGGCATCTTGGGGCAATGTAGAAATTGCCTCATGTACACAGACAACCCTCTCCTCCTACCACCCAGCACTACAACCTGTGAGAGATGCACTTATCTAGCCAAACTGGAGGTAAAGCTCTCTCCAATCAAGAACGAACTTGACATTCAAGAGGAGACGGTAAACACTTGCACCACACCACACTTATCATATAGTCTCACTAAATCTACACCACCAAAATCCACACATAGAAACACAAAAACATTTGTGGAGGCTCTCAATAATAATCTGCCCAAGCAACAGAGACCTCCAAAGCAGAAACGCAAGCAACTTCCACCCCCCCAACACAACCCAAATGACACATAGCCCACAGACTCAGTGTGCCACTCAATAACAGCCAATAAGGCAAAACAACGTATCCAACACATTAGTCATAGGTGACTCTATAGTCAGGCACACTGATGTCCCACTCACCAGGCTAAACAAGGAGAAGGTTACTGTCAGCTGCCTGTCAGGTGCCAGGATCCGCCACATAACCCGCACACTCAGGTCACTCCACAACAAGTACAAATATGACTCTGCCATTGTCCATGTTGGTGTGAACGACCTGAGAAGTACCTCCCTGGACTACATGAAAAGAGACATGGAAAAGCTCTCTGATCTTGTAGCCCAGGCAGGTATGACCCTAGCCCTGAGTAACATTCCGCCATCACCCAGAATGATACAGCAGTACAAGGACAAAATGATTGACTTCAACAATTGGCTAAGCTTCTGGTGTCATTCTAAGGGGATCCAGTATCTATCTGCTAGGGATGACATGGTTGACGGACCACGATGCTTTGCCAGAGATGGCCTGTACCTTTCGCCCCTGGGATTTCGGATACTGGCTAAGGTTCTTGCGCCCCTATAGTGCCTTTTTTAGGCAAGGTTCAAATGACAAATTCACTACTGTAACAGGAACAGGCAAGCAAAAACTGAGGGTAATGCTACTCAGTGCTAGAAGTCTAAATCCCAAAATGCACTCACTCGAGACACTCCTTAAAATGGAGAACATTGATATCTGTGTAGTGACTGAGACCTGGTTCAAGGCTCCAGAGGGCACCCCTGCATTTCCAGGCTATAACTCATACCACACTTTTCGGCCATGTAACCTGGACCAGAACACCAAAGGTGGAGGTGTGTCCATATTCATTAAGGATATCCACACCTCCAGGCTAATTGCTCAGCATAATGCATCCAAGGTTATCCAAGTGCAACTAACTCTGGGCAAAACTGCAATCCAAATTGTAGCTTGCTACAGATCCCCCACCATGCCCCAAGATTCCCACTCCTCTTTTCTTGATGTACTGGAAAATATTAGGGTTCAACCAAACACCCTAATAATGGGCAATTTCAACTACACCACCATTAACTGGGAAAACTATTTGTGTACCAACTCCTTCACATAATGCTTTCTGGAATTCATAAACTCCAGTGCTCTGGATCAACTTATCCACATCACCACCAGGGGCAACAATATCCTAGACCTAGTCATTACCAACATGGGTGACCGTTGTTCCACACCTGAAGTCAACTCCTCGTTGGACCGATCCAACCATAAGCTAATCAGTCTTGATATCCACATCCCACCCCCACCCCTCATTAAGGAAACCATGGTAAAAAAATTCTCCAAAGCCAACTTCATGCTTCTTAAGACAGAAGTAGTGAACTTCATGACACCCATGCAGATGAACAATACAGTTACGACTGCTGAATCCTACACAAATGCACTCTTTAAGCACTTACACGAGTGCATGGATCATGCTATCTCAAACAGAACGAAGACGCTATCCTCCAAAAAAAGGAAGCCAATCTGGTGGCCTCCTGCCATAAACAAACTGTACAACAGAAGCAAGACATTGTTGCAAAAAAGTGTAAACTCCCATGAGTGGACGGAGGCGCTCTCTGGTCAGCCTCAGTAAGAAGATGAGATCCCTTATAAGATCCTCCAAAGCTAGCTACGAAAACAAAATTGCCGCTGATTCTAAGGACAACCACAAAACATTCTGTAGCTATGTCAAGAATCTCAATGGAAACACCCAGATCTGCTCTGAGTTACAGCACAATGGCATGAAAATTACAGAACCAACTGATATTGCCAACATCCTGGCAGATAGGTTCAGTGCTAACTTTACCCCACCTCACCCCCTAAAGGGCCCATATCTATACAGGAAGAATGCAGAGTCGCTGTAATCACAGCTACGCAGGTAAAAGCTGCACTCTCTAAAGCCAAAAATACAGCATCCATGGGACCGAACAACACCCCAGGCTGCATTTTACATGAATTTCAGAATGAACTGGCTCCCCACCTAAGCACCATGTTCAGTCATAGCCTCACATCAGGCTTTGTGCCCACTGAATGGTGTACAGTAACAGTTATCCCACTCCACAAAGGGGAAGCCACCACTGATCCCGGGAACTATCGCCCTATTAGCCTGATGAGCCTGGTCTGCAAGACCATGGAACGTATCATCATGAAACACATAAACAAAGAAATTGGTAACCTCCAAACTCTGTCTCACCCATTTCGGGTTTGTGAAAGGCAGATCATGCCTCCTGAACCTGATCGACTTCTTTGAGGCAGTCAGCAAAGTCGTAGATGAGGGTAAGGTGGTTCACACAGTCTATCTTGACCTCACCAAGGCTTTCAACACCATCCCCCATTCTGAAATTATAGCTAAACTCACTAAACTAGGTTTAAATCCCTACATCACAAGCTGCGTTTCCAACTGGCTCACTGACCGAACCCACACTGTAAAAGTTGCACACTCCAAATCTGACCTAAACCAGTGACAAGTGGAGGACCACAGGGTTCAGTCCTGGGACCTCTCCTGTTTGGTATCTACTTCTCTGAAGTACAGGCTAATACAGAAGGCCTCTGGCTAATGAAGTTTACAGATGACTGCAAACTAGGAACCATAGCTGAGTCCCCAAATAATGTGGAAATCCTACAGAAGGGCCTCACTGAGATAGATGCCTGGTGTCAGAGCCATGGCCTCAAGCTCAGTGCCAAAAAGTGCATTGTCATCCACTTTGGTAAAAACTCTGTACCCATGAACTACTACATAGACAGCAGTCTACTTAACACCGAATGTGTGATAAGAGACCTTGGGACCCAGGTGGACAGTAGTCTGTCCTTTGATAGTCACATCGCCACAGTAGTCAGGAAGTCCTTCTACGTGGCACACCTCATCATAAAAGGATTCTCATCCAAGAAAAAAGAGGTCATTGTTCCCCTCTACTCGACACTCATTGTACCCATTATAGAGTACAATGCCCCTTTTGGAATGTACCTCACAAGACATCTGCAGCAGCTGGAAAGGCCACAGAAGTACCTCACAAAGAGGTTTACTGGTCTCAAACAGATGCCCTACACTGACAGTCTCAAAAAACTCCAGCTTTACTCTATAGTATGTCGCCTACTCCGAGGTGATCTCTGCCTAACATATAAAGCTATGTCAAACCCAGAGCTGTTGGACATGCTACACCTAAAGAAATCCCAATCCCTCTGAGCTACATGGTCTAGGGACCTGAACCTTGTCACCACAATAAACAGGACATGCTGGAGGGATAGATTCCTGTCCCAGAGACTTCCCATTACTCTGGAACAGGCTACCTTATGTCAAGCAAAGTTCTTCATTAGCACTCTTCAAGAAAAATCTTGAGTGGATGGAAAATAGGAAATACACCCTGGGGATCACTTCTGTGTCTCTGCTCGACAGTGGCATAGGAAAATAACTTTCTTGGGTGGCGTAAGCCAGGGAACCTTGTTGGCTAGGCTTACGTAGGCCCTCGGGCCGATAGCCTAGTACCAACCTATGAACCCTACTTATCCTCCCATCACCCCTCTCCACATTAGCGTATAGACTAAACTCTTCTTTTTCTCTTTCCCTAAAACAACCCCAACCATAATAATCTTACCCCCCCCCCGCCATCTTCCCTATTCATTCACTGTATAAGTAGCTATATTTACTGGAACCTAACTCAAGTATAATGATGCACTGACCCTTTTGCTTTTTCAGACAATGCAACCTTCAACCTATATAATATCAACTAATGCACTTTAATGCTGACTATGAATATTCCTCTGAGTGTAATCTCTTTAAGCCTGACTATAAAAAAAAAAAAATCCCCTGAATGTAAATCACATTAAGCCTAACAATGAAGAATCTACTCTTTACAGCTACATACTGTATAAATTGCTATGCATTTTTGTAAGCTATATTCTTGCTGTACATTATTATTTACTATGTTGCATGTTTTTTATTCATTGTGTTTTGCTGTAAACTGTTGTGGAGCTTTTCTCCCTGGGCCATGGCTGAAAAATGGGCTTTGTTCCCATTCAGAGTTTCCTGGTAAATGTAAAATAAAATAAATAAATAAAATGTTTCATGTTCTGATTATTCAACTATTTGTCATACACCTATATATGTGTGTACATATATATATATATATATATATATATATATATATATATATATATATATATATATATATATATATATACATATACGCATGTGTAATATATGGTTTACTATCATTTTTTGAACGACAATCGGACGTCTGTTATGCTTTCGAATGTCAGATTGTCATTCACTAAATGTAGAATTAATTTAAACATCGAACACACTTATGCAAATGTAATAGTGCATTTGGCTTTAAGAGTTCGACAAACTGTACAGAGATTGCTACAGTGAGGTTTAGAAATTCATCCATATCCCCACTGTAGTGCAATCTCGGAGTTGGAATATATTGTTAGCAGGGGGTGTGTAGCAAACGTGATATGTTGTATAGGAGTTTCATTTACATGAGCTTCTATATGGATATCACATGATGTTTTCGAAGACAATGTCAAATCTGCTACGCAGATCAGTTGTAATGCGGTCATGATTCTGTTTTCGATGTTTTACTTCGAAATTGTGAATAGAAATTGTTTTGCCTTTCACAATTTTGATAGTAAACTATAATATATAACAATGGCTCTCGCATTGTGGATTACAATATTGAAGTAGTTGAGACGCATTCGAAACAAAAGACAAAAAGCATTATAGAGAATGAAGAAGTTCAAAAAAATAGATGCGAGAAAACCCGATATAGCGGTCTGTGAAAAGAAAACAAAAGTGGAATTGATCACTGAAATTGCTAGACCCAGTGATTACAGTGTCTTACATATAGAGATATACAAAGTCATAAAATACCAGGATTTGCAGGCAGGAATGAGGGAAATGTGGAACAAGGATACTGAAATGGTTCCAATAGCAATGGGAGCAATGCGCATCATTAAATAAGAATGTGTAGTCCTATTTAGATATGCTACTGATACATGTAACTCCATATGAATTACAGAAGGAGTCAGTTCTAGGGAAGTTGCAGGTGCTGTGATGAGCACTTTAACATGGATTCAGTGCAAACTTCACCCCCCCATCCCCTAAAGGGCCCGGCCACACAGATAAAAAACACAATCTCCAAAGCATCCATGGGACCAGATGACATCCCAGGCTGTGTACTACATGAACTACAAAATGAACTGGCACCTCACCTAAGTGTCATGTTTAATCATAGCCTCAACTCAGGCTTTGTGCCCACTGAATGGTGCACAGCTACAGTTATCCCACTCCACAAGGAGCGATCCACCTTGGATCCCGGGAACTACCGCCCCATCAGTCTGACGAGCCTGATCTGCAAGCCCATAGTACTTATTATCATGGAACTTATAAACAAAGACATTGGCAACCTTCAAACACTGGACCCCACGCAGTTTGGGTTTGTGAAGGGCCGATCTTGTCTCCTGGACCTGATTGACTTCTTCGAATCAGTCTCCAGAGCCATGGACAAGGGTAAGGTTGTCCACACAGCCCATCTGGACCTCTCCACAGCCTTCAACACCATCCCCTACTCTGGAATCATAGATTAACTTACTAAACTGGGCATTAATCCACACGTCACTCGATGGGTTGCCAACTGGCTTACTGACAGAGCCCACACTGTAAAAGTAGCTGACTCCAAATTCAGCTCCAGACAAGTGACAAGTGGAGTACCTCAGGGTTCAGTTCTGGAACTGCTCTTGTTTGGCATCTATTTCTCTGAATTACAGGCCAACACTAAGGGACTCTGGCTAACAAAGTTTGCAGATGACTGCAAACTGAGAGCCATTATTGAATCCCCAAATGATGTGGATATTCTACAAAAGAGCCTTACAGAAACATATGCTTAGTGCCAGAGCCATGGGCTCAAGCTCAGTGCCAAAAAATGTATAGTTATCCCCTTTGGGAAAAAACATGTACCCATGAATTACCACATAGGTGGCAGTACACTAAACACCGAAAGTGTGATAAGAGACTTAGGAACACAGGTGGACAGTGGTCTCACTTTCGATAACCACATCACCACAAGAGTCAGGAAATCCTATGTGGCACACCTCATCCAGAAAAAAGGAGGTCATTGTCCCACTGCACTCATCCCTCATTAGACCCATTATAGAATACAATGCCCCATTTGGTATGTACCTCTCAAGACATCTGCAACAACTGGAAAGGTCGCAGAAATACCCCACTAAAAGAATCTCAGGCCTAAAGCAGATGCCTTATGCTGACCATCTAAAAAAACTCCACCTATACTCTGTCACATATTGTCTACTCAGAGGCGATCTCTGCTTAACATATAAGGCCATGTCAAACCCGGAGCTGTTGGACATGCTACACTTAAAGAAATCCCAATTCCTCAGAGACACACGCTTCAGAGATCTAAACCTTGTCATCATAATGAACAAAACATGCTGGAGGGATAGGTTCCTGACTCAGAGACTCCCCAGACTCTGGAACAGACTGCCCATACATGTCAAACAGAGCGCCTCTTTGGCCCTCTTCAAAAGGAACCTTGATGATTGGATGGGAGATAGGAAATTCATCCTGGGGATCACGTCAGTCACCCTGCTAGACAGGGGTCCAGGGAAGTGAATACTGTGGGAAGAAATAGCCAGGGAATTGTTATGGCTAGGCTTGTATAGGCCCTAGGGCCGATAGCCTAGTACCAACCTATGAACATTGAAACAATACTAATTTCATGAACTTTAATCATACTTTGACTTAGGAATGGGGTCCATTCCCCTTCATAGTATTAGGAACCCAAAAGACATGGATAAATTAAACACTTAGAATAGGTGATCGCCATGACTTTCTGCACCTGCTCTACTTCTTTGATGTCATTTGCATATTCACTGCCTGTCATTACCACCTAGAACCTCATTTCTATGTTATTTGCATACAGTTCACTCATCACTGTTTTTCCTAGAAATGCAACTGCTCTTGTCATATCGTGAAATTGTCTCCTGGCTTCACATTGCTACTCTTCATACTATTTTTGCCCTGCAGTGCAATGTCCAGAATAGCCAAAGTTTCAAGTGGTCATTTTTGTATCTGTTTTTTTTTTTTATGCATTGTATTTTCTTAAGAATTTCTGAACGTTTTGCTTCTGAAAAACAAATGTGATAAGCAGATTTTTTTGAGTGAAGTTTTATAGGGAGGCATTTTTATACCAACATCAAAAGTTTACTTCTTAGATTCTGTCACAACTTGAAAACACTAAATTACTTTTATCAAATTTTACCTTTTCTAACACACACACACACACACACACACAGACACACACACACAGACACACACACACAGACACACACACAGACACATAGACCTTAAACAGTTTGTGTATATGCTTTCTTAAATTATGGACAGGACATTTTTTTTTAAAAATGTCCTAAACATATAAACATGTATCTGTGGTTATATCTAATTTGTGCCTCAGCTGTTTACATATTCTGCAACAAAGTCATCTGTAACACATGTATTGTTCTTGTTATTTCAGATGCTTTCATATGGACTATATCTAATGTACATGTTTGGTAAATAACCTCAAGACTGGTCTTAAGCAAATATCTGACTCAAAGCCATTGATTAGTGGTACATCTGTAAATGTAGCCAAACGAAAAAATCTGCAGAAGTAAGATGTGAATAAAATACTGTCTGCATGAAACACTGAAACACACTTGAAACTAGTAATACACATTTCAGACTCAGATGGCTGGACTAAGTTTCAGTAATGGGAAATTAATGGTACATTTTATTAGCAATATTTGTATCCTTCAGTTAATTTCATAGGACTCAAAGGCAGTACAGTCTTCTGATTGTAGGGAAGCAATGTGGAGGGGCAGCAATAGCACTTTTATCGACAATCTTCGTGTTTTCTGAATATAATTAATTAGCCTCCATTCTGCATGCAGCCTGACACCTTTTTGTCTACAGGATAAAGGTTTTGTTGCACTGCTCTGGGACCTGAAATGTACAGTTCTGCATGCAGCATTGACTCTACACAACCTTATGCATCTATTACAGAATGGTCTGTATCGCAGGTTCATCATCTTTGTTCCTGAGCTTAAAAGAATGTTACATTAATGGACATGTTTATTCTTTTTAAATGAGCTACTGATTCTCCAATTCCTTTATACTGAATTATTCAGCAACGCAAAAGAAAAAATAGCCTGGGAAAGAGAAACACTCAGAGATTCCATGGTATTTGTCTGCCACCTCATATTAATTAATTATTCTACGTTGTAAGTAATATATTTCCTACCCTGGATGCTAATTGCTCTGGCTTTGGAAACTACTGTTGACCAATCTATGTCCCGTAGCTGAAATAAAAACCATTCTATTTTGAATGTGAAACCAAAAGCTTGGTTTTCTTTCTTCTAAAATTATGATCCTCTTTCTTCAGGTAGTAATTAGCAGACCCACATGCTCAGATGATACTGTATGTACCAAATATTCCAGTATTAAGTTTTATATTGTAGGACATTAATAAATGCCACATCAATAGATCTCTGATACCTAAAAAAAAAGACACTGTCTTTTATTTAATTTTGTTCTTTTTCTTTAAGACAGTGGCACACAACCTTTATTATTATCATACCACTCTATGACAGAAACAAATGATCTTCATCAGTGTCATATCATTCTATGAAGGAGGGGTGTGCCCAGCACCCCAACATCAAAATCCTGATTTTAGGCAGTTACAGGTGTCAAGCTCTCTGATGCAAAACTCTTGATATGTTGAAATCTTCTACTTTTTTCACCATTACAGTCCCATTGCAGACTCAGCTTCAACATTTTCCTCCAGTGCTCACTATGTAGAGCTTTATCTTTGTCATATTTCTTACACGAGGAAATGCCTTCACTGAGAACACACAGAAAACACACTGCTGCATAAGCTTTCCTTTCTCTTTTAATTCTAGCTTCCAGCTCTATACTAAAAAGTTAATCTTCTAACTAGTAGGGATCAATCGGCCCTTGCAACTGAAAAGGTTGGACACCCCTGTTCTAGGTATTGCTTTTCTTAGTCCCTCGCTGACTTATTATTTTTCAATAACAGGGATAAAGTTAGAACAACAAGCAATAATTCATCATTCTGCAGGTCTGGCAGCAATTCCTGAATATATAGCTTTGCCATTCCTGTTAGAAGTCATTGGGCAGTGGTCCCAATCAACAGGCTGTTGCTCCACTTTAGATTCTGTCTTCTGTACAACAGATACTGTTGTGGTAAGAGTGGGGACGACACCTTTCTTCAAGGGGGTAATCTGATCTGAATTCATTATCCACACCAGATTATATTGCTGCAGCTCATGATGGAGATGTACACTTTTCCACTTCTCTATGTCAACAGAATTGTCTTAAATGTTTATGTGTACAGTGTTATTTTGTGTAGCAGTTTCAAGAAATCCTAGAGTATAGGATCATAGGAGGTTACTAGGCTAATGGCCCTAGGGCCCTTGCAAGCCTAGCCAAGAGATTATCCCCAAAAAATAAACCTCAGTCAGCACCTGTCTCCCCTGTCAGTGAGGGACATAGGTGGAATCCCTGGGACAAATTTGTGCTTTCCCATCCACTCATCAAGGTTGTGCTTGAAGAGGGTCAGCGAGGTACTCTGACATGTATGGGAAGTCTATTCCAGAGACAGGGCAGTCTCTGGGAGACAAACCTTTCTCTTTAGCAGGTTTTGTTGATGTCACAAAATAGATTTAGGCCTATAGAGCGGGTAATGCATGAAGAGTTAGACTTACGGATATGGAGCATCTCTAGTAGGGCAGGGTCTGATATTGCCTTGTAGGCGAGACACAGGTCACCTCTTAGAAATCTGTATGATTCCGAGTAGAATTAAAGTGATTTCAGCCTGTCCACAGATGGTGAAGTTCATGGATTCTTTTTGTGAGGTATTTCTGTGGCCTTTCCAGTTGGTGCAGGTGTTTGTAGAGGTACATACCAAACTGGGCATTATACTCAATTATAGAGCTAATGAGGGAGGAGTACAGAGAGGTAATGACCTCTTTTTTTCTGGATGCAAACCCTTTACCTATTAGATGAACCAAGTAAAAGGCTTTTCTGACCACTGCCACCACATGGTCGAATGTGAGATTGTTGTCAACCTGAGTACCCAGGTCTCTCACCACAGGTTGAGTGCTTAGGGGTTGCCGTTGATGTGGCAATCAGCAGGGGCCATGTTTTTACCAAATGGTATGATAATTCTTAACATTTTTGCCAATAGTTTTAGTGTACCACATATATAACCTTATGTACTTCTGTCATCACAGCTCTTTTGTGAGATATGATTTTACACAGTAACCTTAGACTCAACCATTAAGGCATAATTGAGTAGACACTGTGTCTAATTCTTGACAAGAATTTTTTTTTTATATATTTTGAGTCCAAAAATTCAAGCTGTCAGCTGTCAGGGTCTGCCCTATAAACTGTACTGCTGACAACAATATATGTGTATGTATGTTCACCGGTGATAATTCAATAAAGGTGTTTAGAAAAAGAATGTATATGTGTGTATATGTATCTGTGTGTGTGTGCGTGTGTGTGTGGTGTGTGTGCGTGTGTGCGTGTGTGTGTGTATGTGTGTGTGTGTGTGTGTGTGTGTGTGTGTGTGTGTGTGTGTGCGTGTGTGCGTGTGTGCGTGTATGTGGAAAATTTAACTCTGCTGTCTTGAGCTGTGAACAATATCAGTCACCCAAACAAGTTTTGTACAGAGGAGTTTTGAATATTGATTTCCCAGGAAATCACCCATCTCTCTGTCAATTTAATTCAGTGCTATCTTAATAGCAGTAACTGTATCATGTCTAAAACTACTTTGCATTAACACACATGCAGTATTTGTCATGGAGATCTAGAATTAGCCTATTCAGTTCAATTGACTTTTCCTGTATTTGTGGTAAAACCCTGCCACTAACCTGACCAAACTAGCACACTAATGTCACAGTTACTGCTCCCTTTCAAAATGAGCCAGTTATACTGCTACCGTCTGGCAGCTATTGTTAATTAGCACCTTTCTTCAGAAGTTGGTAA
Organism: Protopterus annectens; assembly: GCF_019279795.1. Taxonomy (NCBI): domain Eukaryota; kingdom Metazoa; phylum Chordata; order Ceratodontiformes; family Protopteridae; genus Protopterus; species Protopterus annectens. Next base: position 934,804,191 of record NC_056747.1, on the reverse strand, counting down.
CCCACAATTATAATTCACAATTCTGGGTAATTACTTTTTTGCATATTGTTAAATTACTGACTATATTCTTTTGAAATAGAATAAATCTGCGGTGGTGGTGCTGCGGTAGTGTTGTCGCCTCACAGTAAGACGTCCTGTTCGATTCTCAGCTAGAGCGTCTTCTGTGTGGAGACATGTGTGAACGGGCGTACCTTCGTTGAAGGTTGTGCGTCAGGGCTGGCAACTCGGCACGTAAAAATCTACTGCCAATCATCAGCAGACCGGAGTTCCACTGTGGCGACCCCTAACTGGGAAAAGCCAAAAACACAACAGCAACAACATGCTTTTGAAATAGAATAATGATTTTTTTTTTACTTAAAGAAATTAGGATGCAGTCTGAAAATTAAATATATAAGCCAATATACTCCTACACAGAGAAATATAAAATAAAATGTTTTAAACAAATTGCACAAGAAAATCACTTACATCTATCTGGTTCTACCTCTATAGCTCACTGAAAATATTATAATCTGTATATCTGTGACTGTATGAGTAATTAGCAGTTACAAAAGGTAAACTGTCAACATTTATAGATATGAAATTACTTGTACAGTATATTGTATTTTTTCAATGCTTCCAGTTTTGTTAAAAGTCCACCAAACTTCTAAGAGGAAAGCACCAACTGACATTATTAGCTATAGAGCTAATTTGCAAGATGAGAATCACTTAACTTGAAGAAACTCCAGAGGTGTATTCTAGAATGAGTGTGTACTGGGAATATTGGGCCATTGCAGTACTATATGGTAAATCTCCTTCATCATGTAAATAAATCTTAACTCTGGATAACTGTGTTCAATTTAGTCTGCTCAGCACCTCACTAATATGCTGAACATCCTCCTACTAAGACCAGCTGTTTACTTACATGATTTAATAAAACTTTGAACCTATACTACTGTAACACAAGGGGTATTCAGAATACATTTTGTGGGTTACTTTCTTATTGCAACATCATGAATATGACATTCATTGACTTCAGATAAGTATATACCAAACTGGAAAGGACCCAGGACCGAACCCTGTGGGTCTCCACTCATGACTGGTCAGCAGTCTGACATGGAGTCAGCTACTTTCACACTGTTGATTATAGCTGTGAGCCAGTTTGCAACCCACCTAGTGATATAGGGGTTGATGCCTAGCTTAGTGAGGTTTTCTATGATTCCTGAGTGAGTAATGGTATCAAAGACCTTGACCAGATCAAGGTAGGCTGTATGAACCAGTGTGCCCTCACCACAGCTCTGGTGACTGACTTAAAGAAGTCGACCAGGTTGAGCAGGCATGATCTAGACTTCACAAAACCAAACTGTGTGGGATCTAGAGTTTGGAGATTCCTTATATCTTTGTTTATTAAGTCCATGATGATGTGTTTGATAGCTTTGTATATCAGACTCATCAGGCTAATGGAACAATAGTTCTAGTAGTCGCTCCTACTTTGTGGAGAGGGATGAAAGTAGCAGTGCACCATTCTGTAGGGACAAAGCCTGAGGTGAGGCTGTGATTGAACAGGGCACACAGGTGTGGTGCCTGTTCACTCTGTAGTTCATGTAGAACACAGCCAGGGATATTGTAGGTCCCATAGAAGCTGTATTCTTGGCCTTGGACTGTGCTATTTAACCTGTGCAGCAGTAATACTGGGGGCCTGGCAATCTACTGGTATTGTGATTGGTCCTGGGGGGGGGGATAAAGTTGGCGCTGAATCTGTCAGCCAGTATATTGGCATTATCTGTTGGCTCGATATAGGAGGTACCATTGTGCAGTAGCTCAGAGCAAATCTTGGTATTGCTGTGGTTATTCATAACTATAGAAGGCCTTGTGGTTGTCTTTACTATCTGCTGCAATTTTGTTTTTATAGCTAGCTTTAGAGGATTTGATGAGGGATCTCATCTTTTTGTTGAGGCTGATAAGGGAGTTTTTCCAGTCTTGGGACTTCACCTTTTTCCGCATCAGTTTCTTCCTTCTGTTGTAGAGTTTGTTTATGGCAGGGGACCACCAGATTGGTTTCCTTTTTTTGGAGGAGGGTGCCTTAGTTCTATTGGGCATGGTGAGATCCATGCATTTGTGTACGTGTTCGTACAGTGCATTGGTGTATGATTTGGTGTCATGCAACTATTATCCATTTGCATTGGTGCCGTGAAGTTAGCCACCTCTGTTTTAAGGAGCCCAAAGTTAGCTTTGCAGGAGTTTTTCATGGTGGTTACCTTTGTGTGAGGTGTGGGAGTGGGAGGGATGTGGATTTCCAAGGTGCTTAGTTTGTGGTCAGATCTAACCAGGGAGGAGGTGACTATTGATGTAGAGCAATGGTCGCCCATGTTAGTAATGACCAGGTCAAAGATGTTGCTCCCTCTAATGGCGGTAAGTACGAGGTGGTCCAGGGCACTGGAATCAATGAATTCCAGGAAACATTGGGCAAGTGTATTGGTACATGAGTAGTTTACTCAGTTAATGGAGGGGTAGTTGAAGTTGCCCATTATAAGACTGTTAGGTTGGACCCTAATATTCTCCAGGGTGCCAGGGAGCTTAGGAATGTGCAGTGTGAGTCTTGGGACATGGTTGGGGACCTATAGCAGGCTACAACCTGAATCGCTGTCTTGCACATTGTTAGCTGCACCTGAAGTATCTCTGATGCATTATGTTGGGCTACCAGTCTGGAGGTGTGTGCATCCTTTATGAAAATGGAAACACCTCTGCCTTTGAGCTTCGGTCCAAGTTCTGGGGCCGAAAGGTGTGAAATGAGTTATAGCCTGGTAGTGTAGATGCGCTTTCTGCTGCTTTGAACGAGGTCTCTGTTACAGTACAAATGTCGATGTTCTCCATTTTAAGGAGTGCTTCGAGTGAGTGCATTTTGAGATTTAGACTTCTAGCACTGAGCAGTATGACCCTCAGATTGCATTTGTTTGTAGCTGTTATGGTGGTAAGTTCGTCTTTGGAACAGCCTAAAAAGGGCACTATAGGGGTGGCAAGAGCATTGGCCGGTATCTGGAAGTCCAGGGGTGACAGATGCAGGCCATCTCTGGCAAAGCATCAATGTCTGTCAATCATGTCATCCCATGCAGACAGATACTGGATCCCCTTGGAATGACACCAGAAACGTAGCTATTTGTTAAAATCAATCATTTTCTGCTTGTACTGTGGTATCATTCTGGGTGATGGCAGGATGCTGCTCAGGTCTACGGTCATACCCGCCTGGGCTACATAATCCGAGAGCTCCTCCATATCTCTTTTCATGTAGCCCAAGGAGGTATGTCTCAGGTCATTCACACCCACATGTACAATGACAGAGTCATATTTGTGCCTGTTGTGGAGGGACCTGAGTGCATGCATTATGTGGTGGATCCTGGCACCTGACAGGCAGCTGACTGTTACTTTCTCCTTATTCAACCTAGTGAGTGGGACATCAGTGTCCCTCACTATCGAGTCACCTATGACTAGTATGTTGGGCATGCTGTTTTGCCTTAGGGGCTTTGGTTGAGTGGCACACTGTTTTGGAGAGTTATGTGTCTCATGGTTAGTATTGTGTTGTGGTTGAGTGCGTTTCTGCCTTGGAGGCCTCTGCTGTTTCAGTAGATTTTTATTGAGAGCCTCCATGAAAGTGGGTGTGTGATTTGTGTTTTTATGTGAAGGCAGTGCTTGTGTGTGTTCTGGAGGACTGTGTGTTCCATGTGGTATGGTGCACGTGTTGATCTTCTCCTCTTGACCAGCTATTTCGGTCTTGGTCGGAGAGTGCGTGGCTTCCAGTTTGGATATATAAGTGCATCTCTCACAAGTCTGAGTGTTGAGAGGTAAGAGGAGAGGGTTGTCAGTGTACATGAGGCAGTTGCTACATTGCCTCAGGATGCCCAAGTTCACCAGGTTAATAGGCGAAAGTACAGGGAACTGACCTTTAGACATGCCTGGGTGGGCATTAATAATAAGTATTGAAGCCATTTCCTTGTAGAACATTTTGTGCTGGTAGCACTTTTGTGTGCTACAATAATTGCTACAAGAAGTCTGGTAAAGTGCTAGACTAATAAGCTAGTAAAAGTGCAGAGGAGGCGAGAACTAGCAGATCTAAGGGAAAAACTGAAGATTCTGTGAAGTAAGTGTTGAACTTTGTGGCCACGGTTCCACAGTTGTTAGCTGTTTTTGTAATGGGGGTAGTGTTTTTTCCTGGGTGCAATAGGTTGTTAACTGCAGTCCACAATTTTTGTGGGTTATTCTTATGTTTGGTTTGGATGTTGAGGTAATAGTTGGATTTGTTAGTTTTAATTAATTTTTTAACTTTGTTTCTGAGTTCAAGGAAAAGTTGTTTGGTAGTGCTGGTTTTGTTCTTATGGAACTGCAACCAGGCCTTATCCCTTTCTTTGAGTAAGGATCTAATTTCTTTGGTTAACCAGGGTGCATAATTGGATTTGACTCTAATGTTCCGAGGTGAGGCATGGGTGTTGAGAATCTCAAGGAAGGTGTTGTTGAAGGAGAGTACTGCCTCATCCAAGGGTAGTTGTTTGAGATGTTCACAGGAGCAATTTTTAAGGGCAGAGATAAAATTATTAGGATTAAAACTTTTTTTGTTCCTAATTATACAGAAGGAATTTAGATGTGGAGGATGGTTACAATCACTTAAGAGGAACATTTAGGGTTGCTACCTTTTCAAATGCCCAAAGTGGGACATTTTTTTGTAGAAACGTGCGATTTTGCAGGACAGACATAGCCAGAGGGAGTGCAAAGGACAGAACTTCACTGTTTTTTCCAAATAAAAGCTCATTCCTGTACCATATGAGTTGTTTATGCTATTTCATATAATATTTAGGTATTTCAGATACAACATGACTGTTTTATGTAACTATTAAAGAAAAGTTAGTAAATATTTTCTGTCTTAAAATCTCAGGACATTTGCCATTTTTTAGATTTTTCGCAGGACAAAACTGCCCAAAGTGGGACTGTCCCTCACAAAGAGGGACAGGTGGTAACCCTAGGAAAATTGGGCAGTGGTCACTCAGATTGTCAGGGAGGCAGCCTGAGTGGAATGACAGGTGGGAAGAGTTAACTAGAATCCAGTCTATTATGGAGGTTAATGTGTGTGGTGGGAGTTGGGGAAGAACAGAAGTACCACTCTATATCGAAGTCTCCCATTAGGATGGTCTCTTGAGGGAGGGATGTGGAACACCATTGTAGAAGGTTTTCCAGAATGGCAATGTTGTTGCCTGGTGGGATGTATACACCTATTATATTAATATGTTTGCTGGAGTTGATGGATAATTCGGCTAGAATTAGCTCAGTATTTGCAAGGTCTGGTATGGAGGTGTCAAGTAGGTTGAGTGATAGATGATTTTTGTATAAGATAGCAACACCACCTCCTTTTTTGTTTATCCTGTCTTTCTGTAAGATATTGTAGCCTGGGGTAATTATTTCATTATTGTTGATGACTGGTTTTAGCCATGTTTCAGCTAAAGTAACTATATCTGGGGAGTAGTGGGATAATAGAGCATGTAAATTGTGGGTTTTGTTAGTTATGCCCTGTACATTTATGTTGAGGAGGAGAAGGGATGATTTTTTCCTACGTTGAAGTAGTGTCAGGTTAGGTTGGGATGGGTTGGGTAGAAAGACATGGGTAATAGTGGGACCAGGATTAGGATGGATGTCTCCTGTGAGATCTAGCTGTTTGTGTATATGATGAAGCAGTTTGGAGAGTTTATCTAGGAGTTTAGGGAATCTAAAGGAGCTAGGAGATTTTGATAGTTGTGGAAAGAGCTTGATTGTGTGATAGTCTATATTAGTGGTATGGAAGAGGGCTGGAGTGATAAGCGATTGTTGATTATTATGAGGTGTTGGGGTGTAGCAGTTTGGTATGGAGGAGGAATAGTGTGATTAAAAGGAGTCTCATATATAGCTTATATAGTAGGAGTAGTAGAGAGATGGATGTAAGAAGGAGTAAGGTTATTTTTTGAGATGTCATTCTGAGGAGGGTCTAATTTGTGTGCTTGCTAATGGTTGTAGGAGGGTGAGAAGGTATACTGTGTGTTAAGGGTTAATTTGAAGGAAAGTGGAGTAGCTCTCTAGATAGGAAATCATGCAAGATTTGGTAGGATTGATTCCTGGTTTTTAGGCATGGTTCTGGTTAATTATAAATGTACGTGTAGTGAGGGTGGGTGGAAGTGAGCCTGAGCGCAGTGAGGGTGAACAGAACAGGTTGAAACCACCATGAGGCGGCAGAGTTAAGAAAAACAGCCTGGTAGAATACAGGCAGATAAGTTAACTATGTATTTGAGGCCTGTCCTACACGGCCCTTATCATTAATACAGTTTATCAGAGCCTTAATACAGTATATCAGGACCACTTAGGTTGCTGAATATAAAGACTTGTGGCCGGGTAGATATATTTCCAATTTAATTCAATGTGTTGACCAGATTCTGGGGTGGGTTCAGGAGGAAGCTAGCATCCGGTTTGTGTGTACGTTACAAAGAGCTGCTTTAAGAGATAGCAATAAATGGCTATTTTAATAGATTAAATATAGAAACATACACTGTTGCTGGGCTAAAAACCTTGCACCATGCAGGATTAAATATTTCTTTGCTGATAAGTGTAGGGTGAACCTCCTTATTGGGAGTGGAGTTTCTGAAGGGTCTGCGCAGTTCAGAGAGACGGTAGCTGAAATGGGAGAGAAAGAAAAGAATTAGATGGTGAACAGTAGGAGTAGATAGAGAAATACTAGGGGGATAGGAGAGAGAGGATAGGAGGTATAATGGGATATAGGAGGGGTGCAAGGGGAATTCTGGGATAGAGGCAAGTTGTGGAAACCAGAGTGCTATAGTGGTAGAAGACAGCAATATATCAATTAAAGGTGACAAAATTATCCTACAAAAGCAATTCTGTAAGACCTAGTAATGATTAATCACTGATACAGGTCAACAACAAGCATTTCTAACTTCCTCAGTTTTTCAAGCATTGGAAAAGTATAAATAACATAACCTACAGCTATTAAGTAACAGCAAATTAACAGTAGGCAGTATGTAGTCTAAGCAGACATGCTTATGAAGGTTTTCAAACAAGTACATGCATATATGGTGTTCTGTTCTCTTTTGGATTGTACTAGCACTCGCAGAGGAAACACACAGACACATTTAAGTAATATAGGCAAGCTGATACCAGATTAAGCTATTACACAACAGATTTAAATATAAATTATATGGAGAAGCCTTGGTTTTGTCAACGCTGCATTTCTATATCAGTAGCGCTATGGAAGGTAGCGTTCTTGACTATTACACAACAGATTTCAGCATAAATTAACAAGAACAGCCTTGGTTTTGTCGATGCTGCATTACTACAGCAGTAGTGCTATGAAGAGTAGCATTCATGACTATCGCACATACAGTATCAATTTCTATGTATGCTGACCTTTAACAACACTAAATCTGAGACAGTATATGCATGTATAGCATATTTACAATAACTTGACTGAGTATGACCTTAGATTTGAAGGATAATATGTAAAAAGTTCTTACTTGCATGCACACATCACCGGAATTCAGTAAAGGATGGTGGATATTCATAGTTAGAAAATATATCGCAGGGCTCTTTAAAAAGAGCTGGACAAAGGAGTAAGTTACCTTACAGGTAGGAGTCTGCATTGTGCAAATTGGTTCAGACAGAAAAAAAAACATCCTTTCAAAAATGCAGGCACAATTCTACCTCTGCATCAAATAAGAATTCAATTTAAAAAAAAAAAATTAAGTTTGAGTTGAAATAAAAGAAAATCCCACATGAAATTATTTTGTCACACACATCAAGAAATAAAAAAATTTTATTATCATCTAATAAAGACTTAATTTTTGGACTGTTGATAAAGGGAAATATGATACTGATTTTTAGGTAATTGCAGAAGAGATCTACTTTAATCTGAACTTTGTTAACAGTTCATGCTTTGACTTCAATTCTGTGTCTACTTTACAAGCTACATGTCCTCAGATTAGTTGTAAACTAATTACAGATTGCGTAAAAAAACTGGCAGGATGACATCAATAGGCCATGATTAACATTTCTGCTATTCCAGTGCATGGCTTAAAAGCGTCTCTTATTCTTGTATTGTATTTCATTTATAACACCCTTTTGTGTAATTGCTTAGATCCCATTGAATGGAAAAATACTAATAGCATCAGTATGTAAGAGAGGGGACACAATGGATTGGTCTAATTGCAGATCAATCAGTCTTACCTCTATTGCCTGCAAGTGCTTCGGGAGCGCTTTATTAGTGATTTTACAAGATGAGTATAATGGCGCCTGCAATTATGACCAATACCAACATGGGTTTTGTTATGTTAGGTGAACATTAACTAACCTAGGAGAATTTTATGATCAATTATTTATTGCTTTAGTCTTATCCTTAACAGTAGGGGTTATTTATAGTGACTTGGCTAGGACTTTTGATACTAATTCTCATAACTCCATACTGGATTAATAAATGGTTGACAGATCGAATTCAATATACACAAATAAAAGGCTGTCAGTCTATATACTTACTAGTGCAATCTGGAGTTTCCCAAGGCTCAGTACTAGGATCCTTTTTGTTTAATTTAGTATTATCAGCTTGTCCCTTATGTTCTTATAATTGGCATGCAAAGCATGCTGATGATTATAAAATCAGATTTATTGTTAAAAGAAATGGGGTTACATCACGCATATCTCATCTTTTTCAACAGTTTCACTTTGGGTGAAGGAAGTCAACTTAAGTTTCAGCCCATATAAATGTCAAGTTATGTGCATTGGTAGACTGTCATCAGTAACATTTTTGCAATTAGGAGATGTAATATTACAAAAGACAACTACTTATAAGGACTTCTTATTTCATCAGACTTTATATTTTCTTACCATGCCACTGGTGTAAGAAAACATTCACTTTTTTAGTTGGAAGGTTATTTAGAGTACACTCTGCTAGCACAGTGGTTAAGGTGTTGGTTTTGCAGACTAAAGGTCATAAGTTTGAATGCAGTGAGCTCTTGCTTGAAAAAGATGTGCTTCAGCTGTTCCAACACCCATAGTCTATTAAGAGAGGAAAATAGTGCAACTCAACTTTGCAAAACTTATATTCCACCTACACTGGAATATGTTTTGTATGTATAGTAAGAACATCTTAATTTATTGAAAGATGTCCAGAGATGTTTTATTAAAAGAATACCATCAGTATATCATCTGGAGTATACTAAGAGCTAGGGGAAGTTGAATGTTTACACTACTCATAATAGGTATTTTAGGGGTAAAGTAATTCATGCATACAGAAATTTCCTGATGAGATGTTAAAAGCTACTTCTGATATTCTCTTAACTAATAACATAAGAGGTCATAGATATGATAAATCAAGCTTCTGACTTGTACACATTGCATGTCTCTGTGTGACATGTGAATATATATAATTGTGAAGATAGGTAAAGGCTGCCAGCCTAGCCAGATAGAATTTAGTAGATAATTCTGTCATTTGTAAATATTAATGTAAGCCACAGGCTTGTTCTCTTAAACGTGAAAAGACTGCATTGGATATTTAACTGCAAAAATGTAACAACAGTGCACTCTGCTGTAAAAAAAAGTCAATTATTTGATGTCAAAATTCAGAGCGGAGATGTCTAGAGGGAGGCATCCTGCCTATTGTTTTGAGGCCAAAGCTAATGGCTAGAATTTACATGTATAATTTCTTTTATTGCTCAGGCTTCCTGACCAGCTGCAAGATCAATAGGACTATTAACCTCTGAGTTTGGTTAGCCTGGGAACCAGATAGAAATGATGTAATCTGAAATGAATCAGTGGCACTGTGTTATCAACTTAAGGAGAGAAAGAATGAGAGCATTTGTCTTGAGAACATCCAACATCACCAGCACTGCCTGAGTCTACATGTAAGTAGGATCTTAGACTTTAGTGTTTCTCTTAGAAATAACTAGGAATTAGGAAGACTAAAATATATGTTTTAATGTGATGTCAGAAAAAATCTACTGTATTATTTTAAACATTTATCTGTGATCTCTGAACTCTTGACTAGCACTGTGTAGTAAGACATGTTGTCTTTTTTTATTATTTATTATTAAATAATTTTAAACCTTTCAACTGTGGCTGTTTTGTGTAAAGATAGTTTAAGCTCTAGAGTACATTGCATATATATATAGTGATACTGTATCAAGTCACTCCAAATATGTCTTGACTGTTTGGTTGCACTTACCATTTGGATAATAATATTGCACAATAATAATTGGACACCCTTTAATAAGGGGCTTTGAGTAGCTGAGAAATATTAGCTGGGTGGTAGTAGTGATTTCTGCCGTATAGTCTGGGTAAAAGGGGAACAACTGGAGAACCTGTGCCAGCCTTCCCCAGGAGTGTCTGTGTGGCTGTATATAACTCATCGCAAAGTGTGTGTGTGGGTATAGGTGTGTGTGTGTGTGTGTGTGTGTGTGTGTGTGTGTGTGTGTGTGTGTGTGTGTGTGTGTGTGTGTGTGTGTGTGTGTGTGTGTGTGTGAGCTACTTGGGCAGGGACACCAAGCACTGGTTAGACAGAGAAGGTGCTGGAGGTTTTAGCTTGCCCACTCGGCTGAGATCTGGACACTATAGCTGTGCCAGTCTGATTGGGGACCTGGAGAGAAAAGGAGAAACCAGCCCCAGACTGACTGTGATCTCTGTGTGCTCTTAAGGGAAATTGTACTTTACTGTGTGTGTATTTGTTATCCTTTCCCTATATGGACGCCCCTCACTCATGTTAGTGGTGAGGATTGAGGCTCCTTGATTGCTGGGCCAGTGCACGGGCATCACATATTAATTATTTGGCAGTGGTGGGATATCTACACCACATATTACTTGGTTGGCAAATACTAACTGGCGTGTACTGGTGTGGGTACAGTGAATTCCTGTAGCTTGTGTACTGTGATCACTGAAGGTGTTTTGTACTCTAAATCAGCCACACAGTGAATACTCAGAGTTCAGATCACAATTGCTTTATTTCTTTGGTTAGCTTAGTTAGTCAGGAAGAGCAGGCAGCATGTCAGTAGAGGAGTGCGGACAGCTGACAAGGAGCCAGCTGGCTGAGATGTACCAGGCTAGGGGGACTGGTGCATGGAACCCTGACTACGGCAGACATGATTGCAGCTTTGGTCACAGCTGCATCAGAAAACAGCAACCAGGAGGGTGATCAGACTGGCAGTGGAGATGTACCACCCTCAGAGAATGGACTGCTCAACCTTTCTGCAAAGTACTTAAAAATCCATCTGGAGCTAAAGATACTTGAGTTGGAGACCAGGCATTTGGAACTAGAAGCAGCTGAGAGACTGAGGTGTCTAGAGAGTGAGGACAAGGAGAAACTGTGATGTTTACAGACTGAGGAGAATGAGAAACTTCTATGCTTGGAAGCTGAGGAAAAGGAGAGGCAGAGGCAGCATGAGAAGGAGATGCTGACTCTTTGACAGAGTCATGGAGGTAATGGGGAAGGGAATAACTGGACCCCAGAAGCACAAAAGGTCAGTAAATTTCTTTCACAGTTTAAAGAGGGGGATCATTTTGATACTTTCATTCATATGTTTGAGAAGGCATGTAAACAGTATGATGTTGACCAAAGGCTCTGGGTATGGTTCCTGACCCCCTTACTCCACGGTAAAGCTGTAACTGTATTGTCTAAACTTGCTGATCATGAATGTTTTGATTATACTGTTGCCAAGAAATGTCTGTTAGAATGTTTTAAGCTAACACCTGAAACGTATAGGAAAAGATATGAGTATAGATGCAAGGCTGATAAAAGTGTGTGTGAATATGTTGCTGAACTGAGCACTTATTTTCATAGAAGGGTGAGTGGATGTCAGGTCACCACTTTTGAAGGGCTAGCAGACCTTTTGGTGAGGGAACAAGCCCTTAGCACTTTGCCTGAGAACATGAGGATCTGGTTAGCTGATAGACAATGAGCTACTTCAGAGGAGTTGGGGAAGAAGGCAGATCTATACCTAGCAAGCAGGGCATCCCTGCTCAGGAAAGAGACCCCCAGTACTGCTCATGGGTTTAAAGGAACCCATGGTGGGCAGCACAGACTGCCCCAACAGAATCTGCCAGTAACAGGGGAAGCCACTAGTCCAGGTACACGTTCAGGACCTAGGGTTCAATGTTTTGAATGCAACCAGTGGGGCCCTGTTGCATACAGATGCCCGTGGAGGCAAGATGGGGAACAAAAGGTGAGAGAGCCAGTAAGTGGGGAAGACAAAATGCCAATAATAGGTTGCCTTGAGAAAACAAGGGTACCAAACTACCATCCTGCAGATGTCCGGATAGGGAAGGATTTGGATGAGGCAGTACCATGTGATTATGCAGTTACACGCAGTCAGGGTAGGAGACAACCATGTGGGTCTGGTAGTCTTGGGGAGACCCAGACAGACTGCATACTTGCAGCCAGGACTGGTGAGGTGTTTACTTCAGAGAGGGAGCTACTCTGTAGCATGAAACTGAAGGTGAGCCACAGCTGCTTGTGGGTACTGATGTTCCCTTGGACAGAGGGACTTCAAAGGTTGAGGTAAGTAGTAGTACCCAGGCTGACAGTGAGGCACCACTGTCAGAAGATGCCAGACTTCCTGTAGAAGGGGAGCTGGGAAGGTTTACAAAGAGAGAGTTGAGACAGGCTCAGCTCTCAGACCCTACATTGCAAGGCCTGAGGCAGGAAGCTAGTAAGGCACCTGATTCTCAAGGGAAGTGGGATTCTGTATACTGGGACAAAGGGTTACTGTATAGAGAGTGGACCCCTGAGGGAGGGCTAGAAGGTGAAAGGGTACAGCAGTTGGTAGTGCCTACAGCCTACCATCTGGCGCTTCTAGCCATAGCCCATAATATTTCTTTTGCAGGTCATATGGGCATAAAATGTACAAAGATACATATTATGCAGAACCTCTATTGGCCTGGAATTTCCAGAGCTGTAACAGGATGCTGCAGGACCTGTGAGCAGTGCCAAAAGGTAGGCAAGGCAGGAGACAAAGTGAGAGCTTCCTTGATGCCTTTGCCTGTGATTGAGGAGCCATTTCAGAGGGTAGCTATGGATATTGTGGGGCCTCTGAGTACACCAAGTTCCACAGGGATAAAGTATATCCTAGTACCTAGTGCTAGTGGATTATGCTACATGATACCCTGAGGCAGTGGCTCTGTCCTCCATTGAGGCAGAAAAGGTGGCAAATGCTTTGTTATAGGTTTTCAGCAGTGTAGGTTTCCCAAACAAATACTGACTAACAGAGTTGCCAATTTCATGTCAGACCTGCTGGCTTGTCTGTGGAAGTACTGTGGGGTGAAGCACCTGAAGACCACCATTACCATCCTCAGACTAATGGTCTTGTTGAGAGGTTGAAGTCCATGCTACAGGCATTTGCAGACCAGTTTAAGAGGGAGTGGGACATTTATTTGCTCCATCTGTTGTTTGCTTACGGAGAGGTTCCCCATGAATCCACAGGTTTTTCACCCTTTGACTTGCTGTATGGGCATAGGAAGAGGGGACCTCTAGATTTAATTCAAGATGACTGGGAAGGTGACTGTGAACCTTACAAGGAGTCTGTTGTGGCATATGTCGTAAACCTCAGGATAAGGCTCAGGGAACTCATGGGCTTGGCCCAGTAAGAACTGGCAGAAGCCCAACAACAGAAAAAGGTGTGGTATGACGAGAATGCTCGAGGTAGAGAGTATGCTGTGGGGGCAGCAGGTAATGATTCTCATTCCTGTCAGACACAACAAGCTGCAAGCCGCTTGGGAGGGACCCTAAAAGGTGGTAAGAAAAGTAAGTGATGTTAACTACATGGTGGAACTGCTAGGCAGGAGGCAGGAACACAAATCGTACCATGTTAACATGATGAAACCTTACCATGATAGGGAGGTCCTTGTGCTGAGCATTTGCAGTGGATTGCAGGAAGAGTCTGAGTGAAATCTGGTGACTGATCTCCTCACTGAGGCTCAGACTGACACCTCAGTGGAAGGGGTAGCAATGTCCCAGCAGCTATTTCCTACCCAAGTTTTAGAAATCCACGCAGAGTTACAGGAGTTTGAGGACATGTTCACTGGGAAACCAGGGTGCACTCACCTGGTGCAGCACCAGGTGGATACAGGACCCCAAAGGCCTATTAGGCAGGCCCCTTATAGGGTGCCTGAGAGAGTCAAACAGACTCTGAGGGAGAAGATACAGGAAATCTTGGAACTAGTGGTAATTCAAGAGTCCAACAGTCCCTGGGCCTCCCCAGTAGTGCTGGTGCCAAAAAAGGATGGCAGCACCAGGTTCTGTGTGGACTACAGGAAATTGAATAGTCACACAGAGTCAGATGCTTACCCCATGCCTAGGACAGATGAGGCCCTAGAGCATCTGGGTGGGGCTAAGTATCTTACAAGCATTGATCCTACCAAGGGTTACTGGCAGGTGTCCTTGACTCCCAGTGCTAGAGAGAGGTCAGACTTTGTGACTCCTTTTGGCTTGTATAAGTTCACAAAGATGTCCTTTGGGATGAAAAATGCTCCAGCAACTTTCCAGAGGCTGGTAGATGATATCCTAGCAAGAGCAGGATGGTTTACCTAGATGATATTGCCATCTACAGTCATTCCTGGCAAGAGCACCTTCAGCATGTCAGGGAGGTGCTGGACAGACTACAGAGGGCAGGGTTGACCATTAAGCCGAGCAAATATCAGGTGGGTATGGCAAAGGTTTCCTACCTGGGACATAGAGTGGGGAGTGGTAAGATCAGGCCAGAACCTGCCAAAGTTAAAGCCATTCAGGCATGGCCTGCACCTGTTACCAAAAATCAGGTGAGGGCATTCTTAGGGACAGCAGGGTACTACAGAAAGTTCATCCCCAGTTATAGTACCATAGCTGCTCCACTCATAGACCTAACAAGGAAGAACAGGCTAGATAATGTAGCGTGGACCCCAGCATGTGAGCAGGCATTCCAGAAGCTTAAAGAAGCTTTGGGAGGACCCCCTGTGTTAGCCAGTCCAGATTACAGCAAATAATTTGTTGTGCAGGTGTATGCTTTGAACCATGGGGTGGGGGCTGTACTTATCCAGATTTCTTCAGAGGGAGGAGAGCACCCAGTGGTTTATCTCAGTCATAGGGTCCAGCCCAGGGAGGAGTGTTATGCAGCTGTAGAAAAGGAATGTCTAGCCATAGTGTGGACACTGCAGAAACTTCAGCCTTATCTCTATGGAAGAAAATTAATTGTAGTGACAGATCACAACCCCCTATAATAGTAACACAGAGCCAGCCAGCAAAATGCCAAGTTGCTAAGATGGAGCCTAGGGTTGCAAGCATATGATATGTCAGTGCATCACTGCAGTGGGATTTGTAATGCCAATGCAGATGGGCTCTCAAGACAGGGAATGGAGTAAGGTATACTTAGGTAGACCTAACCCTCTCAAGAAATGTTTCTCAAGGGTCACTTGAAAAACTAGCTTGATTTCTCCAGGGGGGGGGAGATGTGTGAAGATAGGTAAAGGCAGCCAGTTTAGCCAGATAGAATTTGGTAGATAATTCTGTCATTTGTGAATATTAATGTAAGCCACAGGCTTGTTCTCTTAAATCTGAAAAGACTGCATTGGATATTGAATTTTAAAAATGTAACAAGAGTGCACTCTGCTGTAACAGAGCTGATAAGTCAATTCTTTGATTTCAAAATTCGGACTCAAGATGTCTAGAGGGAGGCATCTTGCCTGTTGTTTTGAGGCCAGAGTTAATGGCTAGAATTTGCATGTATAATTTCTTTTATTGTCCTGGCTTCCTAACCAGCTGCCATATTAATATGGCTATTAACCTCTGAGTTCTGTTAGCCTGGGAAACATGAAAGAAATGACGTAATCTGAAATGAATCAGTGGTACTGTGTTATTAATTTAAGGAGATAAAGAATGAGAGCATTTGAGCATTTGTCTTGAGAACATCCAACATCACCAGCACTGCCTATGTCTGTATGTAAGTAGGATCTTAGACTTTAGTGTTTCTTGTAGAAATAACTAGGACATTGGAAGATTAGACTAAGTGTTTTTCTGTGATGTCAGAAATTTTCTACTGTATTGTTTTAAACATTTCTCTGTGATCTCTGAACTCTTGACTAGCACTATGTAGTAAGACATATTGTTTTGTGTTTTTATTATTTATTATTAAATATTTTAAACCTTTCAACTGTGGCCGTTTTGTGTAGAGATAATATAAGCTCTAGAGTACATTGTATATATATATATATATATATATATATATATATATATATATATATATATATATAGTGATACTGTACCAAGTCACTCCAAACAAGTCTTGACTGTTTGGTTGCACTTACCATTTGGATAATAATATTGCACAGTAATAATTGGACACCCTTTAATAAGGGCCTTTGAGTAGCTGATAAATATTAGCTGGGTGGTGACAGTGATTTCTACTGTATAGTCTGGGTAAAAGGGGCACAGCTGGAGAACCTGTGCCAGCCTTCCTCAGGAGTATCCGTGTGGATCTATATAACTCTTATCTGCCATTTATCTACTTAAGAATCTTATCTAGTAAGACAAGGAGACCATGCCGTTTCCATTGCCGTACAAAAAATATAGATTTGGCATTTAAGTCTAGAAAACCTTGTAAAATTTTATCTAACAATTCATTATACTTTTCAGAGGGTGCATATATATTGACCTAATTAACATGGGAAACACCATACATTTTAACTTGGCAAACAAAACCCTACATGCCACGACCTGGTAAAAATATTTTATTACAAATTTACTGGTTTACTTGATGATAATACAAAGTCATGCTGAATATTTGATATTATTGCTGCATAGTATCTCCTTTATCCAGTAATTTTGAAACTTCGGGGTGTTAATATTTTGTTCAAAATGAGATTCCTTAATTAACACAATATGTCCCTTTCTTATCTACATGTATTTACTAACTGTTTGCCATGATGCTTGTCATTTATATTTATAAGGAGGGCACAGTCTAGCATTGTTTGAGCACATTGCTTTTGTTTACGTCCATTCCATTTATATTATCAGACAGATGGTGAACCCAGTATATGAAAATAAGATTGAGACAGTTGTGTTGTTAAGCAGATACTCAATCCAATGTATGAAACATAAAAATATAATATTGTAAAGTGATACCAAGGAAAAATAAAGAGAAAAATAAATATGAAAAAATGCCCAAGTCCTCTCAGGAAACATCCCATGTTGCTAGAGGTAAAGGAATCAGGAAATGCTCCCTTTTGCGGTGAGTTCATTAAGATCTTCAGTTAAATTGCCCAATACTAGGGTTGAGTCTCTGCCAAGGTGTTTTGAGCAAACTGGGAATATGGAATAAGACTACGCATTTTTCCATAATCACTCACCAATGAGAAATCTTCATGCCTTAATCTCATCTGGCATAATTAAGGCATGAACATTTCTCATTGTTTGAGAATGAATTTGATAACACTCCGCTGATTTCAAATAATCTACTATTACTGAGCATGGCTTTATATTTGTGCCACCACATGGACCCATCCTATAAAATCTGTCTGAATAACCTGTAGAGCACCTTCCACTGATTTGTTTTTAAAGTCAGACAGTACCTTGATGATCACATTCTATAAACCAAACATGGTATTCCATGTATATGGTACTCCTAATATTCTGAATTTTTTTATGTCTGGGTCTTAATTCAACATTCTAAAAATTGTTTACAAGGGATTTCTGAGGACTGCATATCTTTACCACTTGATCTTGAAATGGAACTTGTAAAATGTTTATGGAAGCTAACTTTGACTCTGAGGTTATTGCAGCTGTTTGCTTTAAGCATTATGTTCCAAGCTCATTTACATTTTCATTTATCAAAACTACTTTTTTTGTGCAGGGCTCTATGATGCTTTGACTTTTGGCATATATTTTGCATTTTGCCTTCCGTAATGTTTAAGAAATGCTCTGCTTATTTTTCATCGTTACATGGGACATTTCTGTCAGCTTCCACATTATTATTTCTTTAGAGCTGACACTTTGTTTTTCCACATTACCTGAGTCAGCTTTGTCAGCTTAACCATTATCATGTCTTTAACCAAAAACTATACATGAGTAATGCCATGGCACGTATATTTAGCATTAGAAATAGCATTGCTACTATTATTTATTTCTTGATTTGCAATGTTGTGCTTATCTCCACTATGCTGAACTTGAAGTACACCAGATAAGTCTCGATTTAGGGTATCTTGAATAAAACAGTTCTCTTTTCCATCATTCATCTCACTTAATGGAAGCTGAACCTTGATATTTACATTTGAATGACTAAGAGGTTTCCCCACATTATCTGTACACTAAGCCATTTCACCCTGGTAAATGCTGCCTTTCTTACTTCTAACATTGCCCACATTTACACATCATTGGGCATACCTGAAATGTTCATTTTACAATGACTGATTTACTAAACCCAAAGTGTCTATATGAACCTAAGCAGTCCAGTAATAAGACACTTGGCTGTGCACATGCACAGAGTGTTCAATGTCTTTAAATATAATTTGTCCAGCCTAATGTTTAGTCTGCCTGACTTTGCTTTGGTGTAGAGATTCTTTATTGAAAATAAATGTAGCATTTGAATCAGTAATGCATAAAAATGGAATTAATTTCTACATACAACTACAAACATATAATCTATCTCAGTAAAAAAAGGAACTGAAATACATTTATCACAAGTGCCAGCACATGTTATGAATACCTAGAGAAATAGTAAACTTTCTGGTGTTCCCCAGATAAAGCTGGAGATACTAAGCATCCATAACCTTTTCTACAGATGAGCAGTGTATCCCGTGCATACGTTACTACACTCCCTCACACTTGCAAAGGCCGCCCAAGCAACATCACCTTTTGTCCAACTGTTCTGTATGCTCTAGCTATCCAGTTATACTAGATTCTTTTTCTTGCATTTGTGCTTGTGCTAGACAGTTGTGTGACAAATATCTGAGCTTCCTAATCTTGGTCCTGAAATTTGGATATACTTCACAAAAGACACCTTGTAAGAGTTACAATCAGTCTCTCACTCATCATAAATTAAACCACGGGGCACCATCATTCTGTGAAGACAAAGTAGATCAAATGATGAAAAATCTGTTGATACACCCATAAATCCTAAAGAAGGGATATCATGGGCTATGGCCAGAATTCCTGATGGTATGTCCCATCAGGCAACTGGCCACTATACCACTTCTCCCTATAAATTCCTTTCAAGAAACCAGTTATGGCACAATAACCTATTTCTTCATTATACAGACTCTTTTAGAACAAGAACACTCATCCATACCTACTTAACTGAATAAACTACTTGAAACTTCAATAAGGTGCCTTAATTCCTCACACAGGGAGGGTATCAGAGAGAGATAGAGACAGAGAGAGAGTGAGAGAGAGAGTCTACTAGATCTGTAGCTAATGTGATTTTTATCTGGACTAATCCTTTGTACTCTGCTCCTTCCGTGGGGAAAGCTTATAGGTTCATAGCTTCATAGCTGTATTACTAGGCTAATGACCACACTTTTTAAGCCTAGCCATGCATTCCAAATCTCTGGCAAGTTCTGGTACCCTAGATAAGTGTAAGCATGGGCTTAGGAGATGAAACATTTACAATACGTGGTCTGGGAGATGAACCATTTACAGGCTGCCTGTGTTCATTAGAGACATAGGTGCCAAAAAAGGGATGAATTTCCTGTTCCACATCCAATTGTCCAAATTATATGTGAACTGGGTTAGGGGGGAACTATGCTTCACATGGATGGGAAGCCTCTTCCAGCCAAGGGGTAGTCTCTGGGATACATACCTGTCTTTCCAGCAGGTCCTGTTTATATCACAGGCAAGGTTTTAAGTCTTTTGAATGGATATTTTTGCTGCTGTTTGTTTTGCAGATATGCAGGCAGTCCATCAGGGTGGGGTCTGACAATGCCATATATGCCAGTCATAGATCTCGCCTCAACAGACTTCAAAGAAAGGTGGGGCTGCAAGTAGCAATTAATTTGGTTAGGCTAACTAAAATGAGGAAAGGGTTTATCGTGGCAGGGTTTTCTTTCAGTACAGTTACAGTTTTAGCAAAAGAAATGGTTTTACATAATGGTACATAGTAAGCCATTGTCTTGCATTAGTAGTCTTACTTTAAAGATCAAATACAAGATCTGCATCATCAAACAGGGTACATTTCAAACATCTGAGGTGGGTAAATTTTGAGACTGATGTGCTGATATGTTTCCTGCTAGTCTTTAATAGTTTTATTGGTAAGTTGCAAGAGAAAAATAAGCAATCAACAATGCTCAGCGGGGGGTTTACAGGGAAATAATAGATCATCCAGGGGTGTTGTGAGGCTTGATACTGCAGGCAGTTGTCGTCCCTATCCCTGTAAGGTCCATTATTTCTCTGTAATGCCTACACTGGAGGCCATTATTGCACTTAGAAAATAGGTTGTTTACTAAATTGTTTTATTATTATCATAGTATATATATATATATATATATATATATATATATATATATATATATATATATATATATATATATTTATATATAGATTCACTTTATAATCCTGAAATCCTGAAATACTGACTTTCAGAATTTCGAGATCATAAAGCCGAAACCTGACAATCCCAAAACCCCAGAAGCACGAATTTTAAAATCGCGAACACTACACTAACCATACACCACACATACACAGACACACACCTTCCCCCAACACACAAACACTAAATCCTACACTACATACAAGCAGGGGGACAAGCACCACTGCATCCCCCATGTGGGGGGGCTGCACCCCCCACCCCACTTAAATATACTAACTCCACGGTCGCACTACACAGACAAACACACAAAAACACCACCATACAAGCTACATTCCCCTCGCACACACATATGACAGTAACCACACACACTGACACACACTAAAGCCCCTAACCAAAACCCTTAGACATAAATACTTGCCTGAACTTCCAGCTATCCCTTCACACAGTGCAACACCAGAAGCGCTACTTCAAAATTACTGTACTTCGGGATTTTGAAATTCGCACTTCTGGGGTTTCAGACTTTTGAGCTTTCGGCTTTATAATCTTGGGATTCTGAAATTCGGTATTTCAAAATTTCGGGATTATAAAGTGTTCCTATATATATATATATATATATATATATATATATATATATATATATATATTATTTTTTTTTTTTCATGTAAAGTAGTTCATCTGTCTACTGTTTTAAAGTTGCTGCTAGATATGTAATTGTTGCTGGAGAAAGTATTTTACTTTCCAAATATACATTATGTGAGAATTTACTAATGCTTATGCATGCACAACACACAGACACACACACACACACACACACACACACACACACACACACACACACACGCTCTCACACTATGAATAATGTGTGCCTTTAGACTTTCTAACAGTGTTTTGATGAAGCAGTATGATTCTTTATTATTTAAACTAGATAATTATTTAATAGCTTTCTTTGCCACAGTAAAAATTGTTACATTCATTAAGCAGAGGAACCTTTTAAAACCATTCTTCACATGTGATGTTTAACTGAGATTGCTTTTGCCTGAGTTGGGGATAGCTCAGATGGATGCAAAAGATCCCACAGATTTACTGAAAATAATATGGGAAATTTCCCATTATGTTGAACAAATTTTTCCTAGTCATTTTAACAACTACTTTGCGGCTCCCATAAAGAAAGACTACAAGCTGAGTGGGACTAATATGGTCAACTAAGGATAAATCCATCAATCAATCAATTCAGTTTATCAATCAATAAATAAATATTCATAGTGTGCACACATAAAATTGATAAAGTGATTTATATTAACATACAATTAATTATTTCAGATATAACCTTTTTTAACTATTTTCTTTATTCTTCTTAAGAGATGTGCTTTGTGAAGGGAATGGAAGTGACAGGTCCATCTGTTACTTTTGTTAGTTAAATATTATTATTTTTTTTAAACTACTTTTATTCATACTTGCTAACTGCATCATTTCAGCTGCATTTAGCAAGCATACGCTAGAGGGAGACTATTTTTTATGTCTGTGTTATACAGCTCTTGTTTGTTTTACCAGGCTGTTCTTATATATTAATACACTATTGATTCTACCTCTGGAAAACAGGAAATTAACAAATAACTCTCTATGATGTGGTATTAGCATCTACTCACAAACAAAAACATTGTTGCAGATATATTGCCACTTTTGCCAAGTTAGATCACTCTTGCAATCCTCTTCAGAGGAACTGAATCACAAACATATCCCATAGGTTCATAGGTTCATAGGTAGGTACCAGGCTATTGGCCCTAGGACTTATATAAGCCTAGCCAAACAGTACCCTGGCTTTTGCCACCCAAGAAAATTATGAATTTCAGTCTTGGTGGAGTTGGGGGAGGTGTAATCAGGTCATCCTACACAGTTGTAGATTAATAACCAGTACAACTGGCAAGGTGATAATGAATCTGTCACTAATCAAACTCTATCAGTAACAAATTGTATGTGTGTATATACTAACTGTTAAACCAAGCAATGTAGCACACTTTAGCAGATAGCATTTATACATCTGTAAATATAGATATAATTGTACTTTGTTTAATCAAAATAAAAAAAAATGATTCCATATAATAGCTACAAAAATGAGCTATAGGTGGAAACTCACATATAGTGATCATATGTTAGGACTAAGCACTCGTTTACTCCACCATGAAAAACATCATGTGACTAACTGAATGTTATGTCTGTGTGTGTGTGTGTGTGTGTGTGTGTGTGTGTGTGTGTGTGTGTGTGTATATCTCATAATCTGTCCATATATCTATATAGATAGATAGAGATATAGATATGGCTTTACTTAAAATGATCTAAGCACTCTAATATCTAAACAATATTGACTAAACAGATCTAAAGTCAGAAATACATACATTCAAAATGATCTAAACTAACAAATATCTAAATATAAAACTATCTAAACTCAAAAATATCTACAGAATTGAAGTCTTACTAAAGAAGGATTTATATCCTTTTTTCCACTGTTATACAACCTTGGAGTTGGTATATATAATTAGCTGGGGTATGGTGGGTGTAACAGAAAATCTCAGTAAATCTAACCATATCCAAAACCAATGATCTGAAGTAGGAGAATTCATTTGTCAGCAACCTGTGGGTATGGATCCGATATCGGATCCGAACCGGCATGGTTTATCCAGCTATGGATCCGAGCTCCTAGCTCCTCCCCTCACCCATAATGCCCTGCTCTCCCTACATGACCTCAGATCTAGTTTGCCGCGCATGGTGAAGGCTGGGTCGTCAGAGCTCCAAAGCTAAGTTTTAGTATTTTTATAAAAAGGGTTTTAAAACTTTAAAAACTTTTTAGTTGTGTGAAAGTTATAGGTTTCCCTTCTATTTATACCTTTTTTGGTTAATTTAATATAGTTTTTACCCTCCCCTCACTGGTTCGTAGTTGGTGTGTGTGTGTGTTTTTTTTTTTGGGGGGGGCCTTTGTGTGAGTGTTTATTTTTTTTACTATTTTTTAAAAAAAAAAAAAAAATAGTGATGTCTGAGGCCCCAAAGGCTATTTTTCAGTGTGGCCATAAGCTTTCCCCTGCTGATGGCCACACTCGGTGCTCCCCTGCCTGGGGTTGAACACCTCACTTCTGGGTGTTCAATCTGTGCAGGGTTCAACACCAGGGCATTGAAGGAGCAGAGGTCGAAGCTGGTCTTGGCGACTTTTTTTGCCCCAGCCTCGGGCCCCAGACTCGGCTCGCCCCCTATGGTCACTGCTTGGCAGTCCCTGCCTTGCCTGCTCCCTCCTCCACCTGGGATTCAAACTCCGCCAAAGGGTCGGAGGAGAGGAAGCCAGGAAAAGGACCGAGAGAGAAGCACCAGGCTTCTCCTCCGGCCTCTGGCTGCTGGCTGTCCCCTCCTCGGCTCTGGTCCCCGTGCTTTTCACCGAGCCTGAGGATGAGCCTCGCTGAGGTCTACTTACAGCCTCTCCTTGATCTGGACCGGATGATGAAGGTTCATCCAGGCCCAGATGCAGATCCCTCTGGGGAGAGCTTGACCCCTTTTAAGCCCATTGCTCCTTCTCCGACCCACTACCGGGTTCGAGCACCCGAGCCGGGCAGCCTCATCCGACCCTGCCCTTGAGTCTGTCGGATCCGACCTCTCGGAGCCTTGGATCCGAGGGACTCAGTGTGCCTCCTTGTCGGAGCACACTGATCCCTCGGATCCGAGGGCTCGGCGCTGGCTCCGATCCGCCATCGGATCCGAGGGGAGCCGCACCTATTGTCGAGGCTGGCTCCCTCGGCTTTTGATGTTGTGGAGAGGGCTCTGTTGAGGGCATCCGGACCCCGGCCTGCTTGACTCCGCACTCCATCTGCTCTGGGCCAGGCTTCCATCACCCAGCCACTGGGACAGCCTGCTTCACTGCCCCAAGCAGTTCCTGTGGTTCTGGACACTGCTGGTGAGGGCTCCTCAGACAGGAAGCACCGAGGAGGCACATAGACTCCCCCTTTAACCAAAGACACTGACTTGGAGGAAGGGGAAGGCTCCCCAAGATCACCCCCTGAGGATGTCTCCTTCGGAGACATCATGGAAATGTTATGGATTAGAGGTGGGTGGTCTGCCCCAAAGTCTTCCTCGGAGGAGTCAGTGTTCTTGGAGGCATTTGAAGCGGGCCCGTCTACCTCTTGGGTGTCCCCTCCTGCCGACCCCCTGGTGGACCTTATTACCACCAGGGCGTGGAGGGACCTGGACACCGTGGAGCCAATCCCTAAGGGGCCCGACAGGATCCTTAGCCCCCCCTGCTGACCGTGCCCACTGGTCAAGGGACCCCCAGTAGATGCCATGTTGTCGGCAGCAGCCACTAAGAGGGAACTCGCCCAGGAGAGTCCCTCAGTCCATCCCCCGAGCAAGGAGTCTCGGATGATGGACCATTTGGGGAAGCGAATCTTTAGTTCAGCGACCTTCTCAGTGAGGGCGCTCAACTATTTGGCACACGTCATTAGGATGCAGCGCGATCTTATCAAGGAATACGCTGCATCCCCCCCGAGTCCATATCGGAGGAGGACAAACTTATGCACTCCGCCCGTATGGCCACTCTTCGTTCTGTGACTAACACCTCTATGCCATTTTTTCGAGGGAGCCGCTAGAGCTGCGGGAGCGGGCCTAGTCACAAGACGGCAGGCCTGGCTCCGCCCTGCGATTTTTTACGGAGCCCTTCAAAGGCGTATTTCGCGAAACGCCCCTTAGTTCTGCCCTTTTGGCAAGACGGTTCGCGATACCTTGGTTCAGAGCGAAGGACGGAAGACGCTGTCTGCCGGAGTCCGCTTCTCTGTGCCCCAGAGGTCCTACTCCAGGAACCAAAAGGGCCAGAAGAAGATGTGGTTCGAAGTTGCAGCATTCCCAACCCGCGACAACCAGTCCTTCCAGAGGAGGACAGGGAGGAGGGCAGAGGGGCTCCCAGGAACTTTGGGTCCAGGGAACCTTTCTCCTGAACGCATCGCAGCAACCCTGAGGGTTGCCTGACTGCTCCACTCTGGAGGCAGTCGGGACGGAGCACCTAGCGGCATGGGAGTCCATTACATCGACCGCTGGGTACTCCGGATTATATCCAGAGGTTACAAGATCCCCTTTCTTCATGTCCCAAAGTTAAAAATCCTCCCCGATGTTCCACCCGATCAGAGGGAGGCCGCCAGCAGAAATTGGCCATCTGCTGAGAAAAGAGCCATCCAGCCCGTCCCCCCAGACCAGATCGGATCAGGGTTTTACTCCAGGTTCTTTTTAGTGCCAAAAAAGACGGGGGACCTAAGACCCATTCTACACCTGTCCCTGTTGAACCTGTCAGTTCCCAAAGAGAAGTTCTGGATGGTCACTTTGCAGTCCATCCTCCCCCTTCTAGGGAAGAATCACTGGATGTGCTCTATAGACCTCAAGGCCACATTCTGATGGACAGACGATCCAGGAGGTTTCTTCGCGGAGCCAGTCACTACCAGTTCAGGGTCCTTCCCTTTGGTCTCACCACAGCCCCCAGGGTGTTCACCAAAGTGTTAGCAGTGGTTGCGGCCCACCTGAGGCTTCGGGGGTGCAGGTCTTTCGCACCCTAGACGACTGGCTTCTCACCGCCCCAACAAGGCATCTACTCTCTTTGGCAAGAGACTCCTTCCTTCATCTAGCTGTCAAGCTAGGCATCACGGTAAACATAGAAAAGTCCAACCTGGTCCCTACTCAAACAATAGAATTTATAGGAGCCAGGTTAGACACGAGAAATTTAAGAGCCTTTCTCACAACCGACAGGGTTCGGAATCTGCAACTCCAGGTGCGGGCCATCCTTCACTCCAGCTCACCACCTGCGGAATTGATCCTGAGGGCGCTAGGGTCTATGGCGGCAGTGATTACTCTTCTTCCACACGCCCGCTTGAACATGCGGGTGCTTCAATGGACACTTCAGGTGCAATGGTCATTTCTCTACCTCCCCCCGTATCATCCCATTGCAATCAGCAAGGCTTGCAAGCGGCCTCTCTTGTGGTGACTCTATTCTCCGGACCTCCAGGGGGCCTTTGTGCATCTCCCCTCTCGCCACGGTGACCACGGACGCCTCGGGTGGGGGCATTTTGCGGGCTGGATGGTCCAAGGCACGTGGAGCGATTCAGAGACCTCCCTGCATATAAATGTTCTGGAAATGAGGGCGTTGCTCTTGGCGTTGCAAGCACTTCAGGCCCTCCTTCCCTGGGAACAATTATTCAATCAGACAACATGTCGGTGGTCTGGTACATCAACAAACAGGGGGGAACCAGGTCTTACCCTTTATGTCGAGAAGCCATGAGAGTGTGGGAATGGGCGATCTCCACCAACCGCTTTCTCATCGCAACGCATATTCTGGGTTGGACCAACATCCTAGCGGACAAGCTCAGTCGCACCATTCTCTCCCCATACGAGTGGCCTCTCAATTCTCAAGTAGCGAAAAGTATCTTCGCACAGTGGGGGACTCCCTGTTGCGATCTCTTTGCTTCTCCTTTAAACGCCAAGTGCGACAGTTTTTTCACTCTAATTCCCCCCACCAGGGGATTCTCCGAGAGATGCTCTGGTGCATGCTTGGCCTCCCGGTCTTCTTTACGCATACCCCCTTCTACCTCTGATGCTACAAGTACTTCAGAAAGCCTCTCGGTTGGGGTGCAGAATGATCCTCATTGCCCCGTTCTGGCCTCGACAGATCTGGTTCCCTTACCTAAGGTCTCATTCAATGAATCCACCTTGGATTCTAGATCCCATTCCAGATCTGATATCACACCCGTCGAACCTGCTAACTCCGAGCCTGGACAACCTGAAGTTGACTGCTTGGCTGCTCCAGTTCCACTCCTAATCAGGACTCCCGGTATCTCGTCCCCAGTTAAGGCCATTCTGGTAGTGGCCCACAAGTCCTCTACCAGAAAACTTTACCGCAGTAAATGGAAGCGTTTCTCCATTTGGGCAGAGCGGCAAGGCATAGATCCTTTCACGGTTCCCCTTCCTTTGGTTCTAGATTTCCTTACTACTCTCTTTAATGATGGCGCCAGTAGTTCCACGGTCAAAGTTCAGCTGGCGGCCATATCTCATTACCATGTCGGACATGATTCAGGGTCTCTTATGTCGGCTAAGTTATGCAAAACCTTCCTAAAAGGCACCCTTTTGCTCAGACCCCCTGTCAAAGAAACGGTTCCCGATCTTTCCTTGGTACTTCAGGCCTTGACCGCTCCCCTCTTCGAACCTGCGGCCACAGTTGATCTTAAGTACTTGTCCTTTAAGACTGCTTTTTTGGTAGCCATTACTTCGGCTAAGAGAGTTTCAGAGCTTCAGGCCCTGTCCATGAAACCGCCTTATTTGATTTTTCATCCGGACCGGGTGTACCTCAGGATCAATCCCTCCTTTCTTCCTAAAGTAGCTTCGGAAGCTAACATTAACCAGTCCATCAACCTTCCTGTTTTCTTCCCTAAGTATCAAAACAAAGGCGAATGCAAGCTGCATTCCTTGGATGTTCACAGGCAGCTTCGTTTTTACCTTCATAGGACAGCTAGTCATAGGCAATCAGACCAGTTGTTCATTTCTTTTGCCAAATTCAATCTGGGCAAACCAATTTCCAAATTTTCTTTGTCATGCTGGATTTCTCAGTGTATTCTGTTGGCGTACCAAGCTTCTGGGAGGCCCGCACCGGAGGGAGTCCATGCTCATTCGACCCGGTCTGTCTCTACTTCAGCGGCCTTTAAGTCTAGGGTTCCTCTGGATGACATTTGTTCAGAAGCCACTTGGGCTTCATCTCATACCTTTATTACTCATTACAAGCTGGACGTCACTTCTAGACGTAGAGCATGAATATCCTTCCATGATGGCCACCCAAGATTCAGGTAGCTGGGGACTCTGTCCCACAGGTTGCTGAAAAATGAATTCTCCTACTTCAGATTTAGAAGTTATGTACTTACCATAACGTTCCATCTGAGTAGGTGATTCATTTGTCTGCAACCATCCCACCCTCCTATCCCCCTGGCCTTGTCAGTTTCCTGCATAGGGTGTGTTACCCTTTGGTTAGGGTATCTGGTGCAGGGCAAACTCGATCTGAGGTCATGTAGGGAGAGCAGGGCATTATGGGTGAGGGATCCATAGCTAGATAAACCATGCGATCCATACCCACAGGTTGCAGACAAATGAATCCACCTACTCAGATGGAACGTTATGGTAAGTACATAACTTCTAATTTTTGCTTACCCATATGGGGGGGGGCGAGGTTATACCCACACACTCCTTGCTCATTATACATATCAACTCAGAGGTCACTCAACAGTGTGGAGAAGGTATAAATTATTCCTTAGTTTAAATTCAATTTTGTCAATATTTTTCAGTTGAGATATATTTCTGTTTAGGTATTTGTGAGTTTAGATATATTTGACTATAGATGTTTTTGCTTATGTTAAGAGTTTAGATATTTGTGAGTTTAGATCATTTTGTGTAGACCCATATCTATATCTATATATATAGATATCTATATATAGAGATATCTATCTATATATATATATATATATATATATATATATATATATGTGTGTGTGTGTGTGTGTGTGTGTATTCATTGGTGTCTGCATGAAATGATTTGGCGAAGTTTTACGCCGGATGCCCTTCCTGACGCAACCCCCCATTTATGTAGGAGGGCCAGTTTGAAGGAAATTGGAGACTGTAAAGTGGTGACTGGAGAAAGTGTAGTTAGGCAGCATAGGATGGTGGTTTGTAGGATGACGTTGGTGATTAAGAGGAGGAGGAGGAGTGTGAGGGCAGCACCAAGGATCAAATGGTGGAAATTGAAAAATGGTAATTGTGAGGTGGTGTTCAGGGATGAGTTAAGACAGGCACTGGGTGGCAGTAAAGAGTTACCAAATAGCTGGGTAACTACAGCAGAGCTAGTAAGGGAGACGGCTAGAAAGGTGCTTGGTATCACATCTGGACAGAGGAAGGATGACAAGGGGACATGGTGGTGGAATGAAGAAGTACAGGAGAGTATACAGAGAAAGAGGTTGGCAAAGAAGAAGTGGGATTGTCAGAGAGATGAAGAAAGTAGACAGGAGTATAAGGAGATGAGGTGCATGACAAAGAGAGAGGTGGCAAAGGCTAAGGATAAGGCATATGAAGAGTTGTATGAAAGGTTGGACACTAAGGAGGGAGAAAAGGACCTGTACCGATTGGCTAGACAGAGGGACCAAGCTAGGAAAGACGTGCAGCAGGTAAAGGTGATAAAGGATAATGAGGAAAACATACTCACAAGTGAGGAGAGTGTCTTGAGGAGATGGAAAGAGTACTTTGAGGGGTTGATGAATGAAGAGAATGAGAGGGAGAGAAGGTTGGATGATGTAGGGATAGTGAATCATGAAGTACAATGGATTAACAAGGAGGAAGTAAGGATAGCTATGAAGAGAATGAAGAATGGAAAGGCTGTTGGCCCAGATGACATACCTGTGGAAGCATGGAGGTGTTTAGGTGAAATGGCAGTGGAGTTTTTAACCAGATTGTTTAATGAAATCTTGGAAAGTGAGAGGATGCCTGAGGAATGGAGAAAAAGTGTTTTGGTACCGATTTTGAAGAATAAGGGTGATGTGCAGAGCTGTAGTAACTACAGAGGGATTAAATTGATCAGTCACAGCATGAAGTTGTGGGAAAGAGTAGTGGAAGTAAGGTTAAGAAGGGACGTGATGATTAGTGATCAGCAGTATGGTTTCATGCCGGGAAAGAGCACTACAGATGCGATGTTTGCTCTGAGAGTGTTGATGGAAAAGTACAGAGAATGTCAGAAGGAGTTGCATTGTGTTTTTGTAGACTTAGAGAAAGCATATGACAGGGTGCCTAGAGAGGAGTTGTGGTATTGTATGAGGAAGTCAGGAGTGTCAGAGAAGTATGTAAGACTGGTACAGGATATGTACGAAGGTAGTGTGACAGCAGTGAGGTCTGCGGTGGGAGTGATGGATGCATTTAAGGTGGAGGTGGGGTTACATCAAGGATCAGCTCTGAGCCCTTTCTTATTTGCAATGGTGATGGACAGGTTGACAGACAAGATCAGACAGGAGTCCCCGTGGACTATGATGTTTGCAGATGACATTGTGATCTGTAGTGAGAGAAGGGAACAGGTGGAGGAGACCCTGGAGAGGTGGAGATATGCTCTAGGGAGAAGAGGAATGAAGGTCAGCAGGACTAAGACAGAATATATGTGTGTGAATGAGAGGGAGGATAGAGGAATGGCAAGGATTCAAGGAGTAGAGGTGGCAAAGGTGAATGAGTTTAAATACTTGGGGTCAATAGTTCAGAGTAACGGAGAGTGTGGAAGACAGGTGAAGAAGAGAGTACAGGCAGGATGGAGTGGGTGGAGGAGAGTGTCAGGAGTGATTTTTGACAGACGAGTACCTGTAAGAGTGAAAGGGAAGATCTACAAGAGGGTAGTGAGACCAGCTATGTTATATGGGTTGGAGACAATGACATTGACAAAAAGGCAGGAGTTTGAGCTGGATGTGGCAGAATTAAAGATGTTAAGATTTGCACTGGGTGTGACAAGGGTGGACAGGATTAGGCATAAGTATATTAGAGGGTCAGCCCAGGTTGGAAGGTTTGGAGACAAAGCCAGAGAGGCACGATTACGTTGGTTTGGACATGTGCTGAGGAGGGATGCTGAGTATATTGGGAAAAAGATGCTAAGGATGAAGCTACCAGGTAACAGGAAAAGAGGAAGGCCTAAGATAAGGTTTATGGATGTGGTGAGAGAGGACATGCAGGTGGTTGGTGTGACAGAGCAAGATGCAGAGGACAGGAAGAAATGGAAACAGGTGATCTGCTGTGGCGACCCCTAACGGGAACAGCCGAAAGAAGATGATGATGATGATGATGTGTGTGTGTGTCTGTGTGTGTGTGTGTGTGTGTCTGTGTGTGTCCTAGTGTGTGTGTTAAAAAGATTACTGAGTCCTTCAGAAAATCTATCAGCATTTTTTAAGGAAGTGGGAGGAAAGCAGACACCTCAGAGAAAACTCATGCAACCACATGGGCAACATACAAACACCAAATAACAGTGACCAGAGATGAGGATTAAATCCCTGACCTATGAAGAACACATGATCATCCTGCTGTTGTTCAGCTCCCTCACAACATAAAATATATTTAAAGGATTTTTAAATATTAAATCAAGCAATGTAACATATATTACCAAATGTCATTTACATATCCTTAACTGAGAATGGTCACCATCAGAAAAAAAAATCCATGAGTTCTGTATATAGATTCATAGATTAGTATTAAGCTAACTGCCCTTGCGAGCCATTTTAAGCTTAGGCAATTGTCCCTTGTGAGACTCAAACCCTGCACCTTGTGTTTGCAAGACAAACACCTTAATCATTAGGCCACCCTCCCAACCCTTTCTTATAGAAAATATGAACCAATAGCACATACTTCTGTCAAATTGAAATTGAGGTAAATCTTCTTACTAGCTCTGCAATCCTTAAGACTTCTTGGGACTATAAAAAGTGTTATATGAATAAAGTCACGTGTTTTATAGCAAAATGCGCAACTTACTCAAATGATCTTTATTTAAAAGCACATGTTAGCACATTCTCATATTTTTTCCTTCTCAGATTTTGCAAAACATCCATCCCATCCATCCAATGTTGTTGAGTCACATCACATTCCTATATTGACCCCCATGGACAGTTCTGTCATGCACAGAGTTTACTAGGCAAGTGCTAAGAAAGAAAAGGAACTTCATCTTCAGGCCTTTCTTCTGTGTAACACAAACACTGCATATACACACCTACAGGCAATTTAGAGTCATCAGTCCACTTACCATTTGCCAATGTTTTATGGAATGACACTAGAACATGTGGAGAAAACTCAAGTGAACACAGAGAGGTCATTTAGACACCGCACAGAATGCATTCCAGCTGAGACTTAAGCTGGAGAACCTCATGCTTTGTGGTGAAATCAAGACCAGCCTTAGCAACTGTGGGGTCTAGTACTCCTCCTGCAATACCAATACCCTTATGAGTCAAGCTGATTCTGTTACTTACTACTTAACTGTTTGAGCCAAGTGGAATCATTTTTCCATCCACCTCAGTCGCTCTTCAGTCTGCAGCAAGTGTTTCTCTGCCATACTGTTGAACGGGCACAATTCTGTCAGAAATCTTGGTGGTTACAAGTTACCTCACGTCACAATATCTGGTCATTTTTTTGTGCTTACTAGTGATTGATTTCATATTGCCAGAGACTGATTATCCCACAGTTATTTTTTATAATTATTTTCAATAACAGCCAGTTGTATACTCCATGTCAGTAAGAAAAGCAATGGAAAACATCACCACTTTCAGTCTTCGTATTAAACATGGACTTACTATCATCTGCAATCATAACTGGACTGATACACATGACCAGAGAAGTTAAAATGACCTCAGTTTTGGGGTTAAAACCTTTCTTGAGCTCTCAACAACAGCAACTAACTACTATGGGGAATGACAAGCTAACATTGTGAGTTATGCAAGTATCACAAAACTGCAGTATTAATGATATACTAGCCATTGGTGCAATGATTGATAGGAAATGTAGTCTGCTCCTCTGACAAGATTCAAAGCTGCTGCAGAAGTAAGACTACAGGTAGGAAAATCCCTTGCAGGATGCTGTAGTGACTCTTAGACAAGTCTTGTGGATTGTAAAAAAAAAACATAATCTTGCCACAGCCATTGCGGAGTGCTATTGGGCCAAATAAGTCCAATTGGCCTAAGGCCAGCCATGGTGACAATGCTATTCACTGCACCACTGCGCCACCCAAACATCTAATACCTAGAAAACACAGTGAAATGAAATATATTAAATACTGTTTCTGGACTAAAAAGAAAATATTTCTGAACTAGGCTAAACTGGACAGAAGATAAAGAAAACTAGGGTACAGATCCACACAAGTAAGGAAGTAACAGGGCCAAAAACAGCATACAAGAAGCTATAGTCAGCATATAGTCATTCAAAAGTGTTTCCATTCCATGTTCTACTTCAAATCTTTTGGAAGTAAAGCATTAAATCATAAAATAAATCTGACCTCCAAGATACTGAGTACGTCAGTCATGCTTCCTACTCTTTGTAATACGGAGATCCCAAAACCCCAAATTTTTAGGCTATTGTTTTATTATTAAGATGTTCTTTAGCACGAATACCTACCAAGCTTAAATGATTTTTAATTTTAACATTTCTAAAATATGCTAGAGTCCTTATTTTTAAAGCTGTAGGAATCTATATTTATAGTAACATCAATACTGGAATTGGGTATGATTAATCTAAACCTCTGCAGAACAATGAACTTTTGAACAAGCATTATACATTTTATATTCAATGGTACCTGACCAAATAGCCTCGTTCATTTTAATGTGATCTTTGAATGACAGTATTTCCTCAAAGGTTTTTTTTTATTTCAAAATAAATAAATAATAAGAGCCACTTTCATCAGGCTGTCATCACATAGCAAAGTGCGCCATTTACTTTTAAATACATTTGTACTTGGTTACAAAATGAATCAGTAATGTTTTTTTTTCTTTGAAAACATACATACATTTTATTTCCTGGAACTGAAGAAAATCAGTGTAGCCAACTCACTGTATTTACAGCTTTGAACAACTGAGGGGCAGATCTGAAACTCTCTAGATATCACTGGAGGAAGGCCTACAGGTCAATACTGTAAAACTTTGTTAGCTAACTGCAT
Source organism: Protopterus annectens (assembly GCF_019279795.1). Taxonomy (NCBI): domain Eukaryota; kingdom Metazoa; phylum Chordata; order Ceratodontiformes; family Protopteridae; genus Protopterus; species Protopterus annectens. Next base: position 934,769,955 of record NC_056747.1, on the reverse strand, counting down.
GCATAATATGCAGCCATGTACAATCTACAGTATGTGATAACTCTGTATCTCTGTATAATAGATTTTTTCTCCAGTCTGAATTATCTTCCAATTTTCATATGTTACATAATGTATATGAGTTCATATTCAAATATGCATATTTTGATTTGCAAATGTTTACTATTCATATCATTCTGCATGCAAGCCTATCTTTTATTACATTTTGACTGCTCTCTATAAATTTAGTCCCTTAACACATTCTTTTGTTGCATTGTATCTTTCTATAAATGAATGTATTTGGTATTTGATATCCGCAGTAAATTAAATAGTAGCTCTACATGACTATCTAACTGAGATTATTGGATATTTATTCTCCAGTTCTCCAAATTCTTTAGTTTGACTGTGCATTGCATAAGAACATCTTCATTTGAGTCTTGGCATTATATAAAAAAGACTGATTGACCTGCATTTTCTTATATAAACTTTTCAATTATCTCTTGGATTGATCTCCTAAAACCTGATTTGACAAGCATGAAACACAAATTGGTCTTTTATTATGAGAAATAATCTTCCTGTGCTCTTCTGTCAATGGCCAATCATCCATGAAATGGCAGTGACACATTTCTGTCATGTACTTTGATATTATAAATTACTTTAAGACCAAAGAAAAATCTGTTCTTGTAAAGACAGAAACCTAAGGAGACATATGAGTAAACTAGGTCTGTGTTAATGCATATCAAATACAGCGAGCAGCTTATAACTGATAGTAAAACAGCGAAACGTTAAAGTACCGAAAGCACGTAACGTCATAAAATAATTCACCAAATAACCATAGCAGGCGAACAACCAGGAAGTACAGTGATGCATAAGGTAAGAGAAGGAAGCCTTTTCTTAAATTTTTAAATTTGCCCTTTTGCACATTGTAGTGCAATCTTGGAGATGGTACATATAGTTGGGGCCCCACCTTGTTTGATTATGTTTGCAATTTTGGCCAGCTATGGCCTTTCAATGAATTATTGCATGATGCTAAGAGTTGTTGGTACTTTCACATTTTGCTCTTTTACATACTATTATAAGCTGTTAGCTGTATTCCGTATTCAATGCGCGAATATAGATTCGAGTAAATTTACTTCTCTTTGGATTCTCTGATCTCCATGAATGTATTTAAGTTTGTAACTTCATAAAATGCTTCAGGTACTACTAATGATTTTACTGGTACTTATCCTCAAATAGTGGAGACCCAGGAAGAGATTGCAGTCCTACATCAATATTATCCAAAAACTATCTTTTGAAAGGACAACATGTAGACCCAACTACCTATAGTGCATCATTATAGCTAATACAGGCTAAAATTGCTCCTCATTGCACATCATGGAGGGCACAGTGGTGCAGCGGTAGCATTGTCATCTCACAGAAAGAGGTGCTCTAGTTCGATGCTGGGGTGCCTTCTGTGTGGAGTTTGCATGTTCTCCCTGCATTCATGTGGGTTTCCTCCAGGTGCTCTTGTTTCCTCCCACATTACAAAGAAATGCATCTGGAGCATTTCTCCCCAGGCGTCCGCTGAAAATTGGCTTCATTCCAAGTCGGAATTTCCCGGTAAACAAATGTTAAAATCAAATTATATACCTGAATTACTTTCATATTTTTGGTATTTTTAATCATTTTGGTAATCCCAGCAGTGGGTGGTACTTAGATTAATTCCAACTTTATTATTCCGTTTTCTGTTTTTCCATTTTAAAACATTATCCTCCATCAATTTCACTTCTTGTATATATAGTATGTCTTCCTTTTGTTTATTAAGGTAAGCCAATGGCATTTTTTGTTTCTCTATGTGCTTCAGTATGTTAATATTTAATGAATTCATTACTAGTGCTCTAAACAGCATTCTTCTTCTAGTTGTAACTTTTAAAAGTTTTAATTCCTTCCATAAACCTAGATAAATGAAATGGGGAGCCTGGTGATGAGGAATGGATTATCTGGGGAAAGACAAAACAGATAAAACGCCTAAAATGCCAATTATTTTAGAGTTTCTGTGATTTAAAAAGCTTGTTTCAGCTACATACTGTACTTATTTTACTACCTGCACTTTAACAAAGTCATTTTTGTGTTTAAATTACCTGTGTAACTGTTGTAGGCTACACACTCAAGTGTGATAGCCATTTCTGTGCATTTAAAGTGTTTTTTTTTTTATTGTACCCCTCCAAGAAAAAAAAAATACTTGTTTTCCCGCCTTTTTAAGCTAGTATAGTCCAGTTTTCAGGTTAGTGCTGAATTCAGGGCTGTGTTACAAGTTTCTGTGTCTGCCCATACCTTACTTGGATAGAAGGAAGTTTGTCTGTTCACCTGTGAGAGAGGGGAGCTTTGAGCAGCCTATCTGTCCATGGAGGAGTGGTTTCAGCCCAGAAGGTAGTAGTTTATTGGCCATTTTGGGCTAATTTCTATCTCTTTCATTTCCCTGCTATAAAACCTGCATTAGTGTAGTTTAGTGCGCTGGGCAGCGCTGGTTAGCTAGGGTATAACTATTCCTGGATCCACAAAGTCTACTCTTCAATTTTCCCCTTGGAACTAGACTGACTTTCAACTTAAGCACTCAAACCATTCACTTCTCAGCCCGGCACTTGCTCAAAACTCATAGCAAGCACTAACAAGCACTAGATCCCCCCATACTTAGAAAGAAGGGCAAGGCTCTGTATTCGACCTTACCAGCCAATCTGTAAAACAGTTCACTGTACTATCCAGGCATGTCGAAAGGGCAGCTTCAGGTGTACTCTCCAGTCCAAGTGGTGACTCTGGGCATTTTAAGGCAATGTTACAACTGCCTCATGTACAGAGACAACCCTCTCCTCCTACCACCAAACACTAATACATCCAAGAGACGCAATTATACAGCCACACTGGAGGTTAAGCTCTCTCAACCCAAGACTGGACCAGACAGTCAAGTGGAGAAGGGAACTACCTGCATCACACCACCAGTCTCACATAGACCTATGAAACCAGCACCAGCAAAAAACACACATAAATACATGAAAACATACTTGGAGGCTCTAAATAAAAATCTGCAAAATCAACAGAAACCTCAAAGCAGACATCCAAGCAACCCCTATCCCCCAACACAAACCATGAAACACATACTTCACAAAACCAGTGTGCCACACAGTCACAGCCCTTAAGGCAAAATAACATACCCAATACACTAGCAATAGGTGAGTCTATAGTCAGGCACACTGACGTCCCACTCACTATGCTGAACAAGGAGAAGGTCACTGTCAGCTTCCTGTCGGGTGCCAGGATCTGGCACATAACACAAGCACTCAGGTCACTCCAGAACAAGTACAAATACAACTCTGTCATTGTCCATGTTGGTGTGAATGACCTGAGCCATACCTCCTTGGACAAGATGAAAAGAGACATGGAAGGCTCTCTGATCACTTAGCCCAGGCTGGTATGATCCTGACCCTGAGTAGCATCTTGCCCTCACCAAGAATGATACCACAGTATAAAGAAAAAAATATCAATTTCAACAATTGCCTAAGCTTCTGGTGTCACTCAAAGGGGATCCAGTGTCTGTCAGCCTGGATGACATGCTCGACAAGCAATGCTGCTTCGCTAGAGACGGCTTGCACCTGTCACCCTTAGGCTTTTGAATACTGGCCAAGGGTCTTGTCACCCCCATAGTGCCTTTTTTAGGCAAGGTTCAAAAGACAAACCCACCACCGTAAATAGCACAAGTAACAAAAAAGTGAGGGTAATGCTACTCAATGCCAGAAGTCTAAACCTCAAAATGCGCGCACTCAAGGTACTCCTCAGTATGGAGAAAATCGCTATATGTGCAGTAACAGAAACCTGGTTCAAGGCTCAAGAGAGCACCTCAGCACTACCAGGCTACAACTCATACCATACATTTCGGCCACAAAACCTGGACCGAAATGCAAAAGGCAGGGCAGTATCCATATTCATCAAGGATACCCACACCTCCAGGTTAGTGGCACAGCACGGTGCTTCAGAGATCATCCACGTGTAACTAACAACAGGCAAAACTGCAATTCAAATTGTAGCTTGCTACAGATCACCAACCATGTCCCAGAACCCCCATTGTGCATTTCTGGAAATACTGGGAAACATAAAGGTACTACCAAACACCCTGATATTGGGTGATTTCAATTACCCAAATATTAACTGGGAGAACTACTCAAGTATTAACTCCCTTGCCAAACATTTCCTAGAATTTATAAACTCAAACACTCCTACTAAAGGTGACAACATATTGGACCTGGTCATCACCAACATGGGCGACCGGTGTTCCAGAGGTCAACACCTCACTGGTTAGATCTGACCATAAACTAATCACTCTGGATATCCACATTCTGCCCCCATCCCCGGTCAAAGAAACCACTGTGAAAAACTTTTCAAAAGCAAACTTCATGTTACTTAAGACTGAGGTGGAGAGTTTCAAAGCCCCCATGCTAAAGGATAATGCTGCCCAAGCTGCAAAATCCTTTAATAATGCACTTTATGGGCATCTACAAGAATGCATGGATCATGCTATCCCAAGCAAAACCAAGACTCACTCCTCCAAGAAAAGGAAACTAGTCTGGTGAACCCCTGCCATAAACAAGCTATAATACAATAGAAGGAGCAAACTAGTACAGAAAAGAGTAAAATCCCAAGAAGGGAAGATATCCCTGATCAGTATCAGCAAGAAACTACAATCCCTCATAAAATCATTTAAAGCTAGCTTTGAAAGAAAAATTGCCAAGGACTCCAAAGATAACCACAGGGCATTCTTTAGCTATGTCAAGAATCCAAGTGGCAATTCTATGATCTGCTCAGAGTTAATGCAGAATGGCACAAAATACACTGAACCGACCGATATCGCCAACATTCTGGCAGACAGGTTCAGTGCAAACTTCACCCCCTTCTCACCCCCTAAAGGGCCCATAACCATTCCAGAAGAATGTAGTGCCCCTGAAATCACAGACACTCAGGTTAAAACAGCCATGTCCAAAGCCAAAGACACAGCATCAATGGGACTGGATGGTGTCCCAGGCTGTGTCCTACACAAGCTTAAAGATTAACTAACCCCTCACCTTAGCACACTGTTCAAACTCAGCTTCTCCACAGGCTACATGACCATAGAGTGGCGCACAGCAATGGTTATTCCACTCCACAAAGGTGGAACCACAACAGTCCCCAGGAACTATCGCCCTATAAGCCTGACTAGCTTGGTTTGCAAGGCTATGGAGCGCATCATCATGGATCTCATTAACAAAGACATTGGGAACCTCCAAACACTGGACCCTACCCAGTTCGGCTTTGTTAAGGGCAGATCATGCCTCCTAAATCTGGTGGACTTCTTTGAGACAGTTACCAAGGCTATAGATGAGGAAAAGGTGGTCCACACAGCCTATACTATTCCCCATTCTGGTATTATAGACAAGCTCACCAGCCTGAGCATTAACCCCTATGTCATGAGATGGGTTGCCAACTGGCTTACGGACAGAACCCTCATGGTAAGAGTTGTGGGAGCTAGGTCTGACTCTAAACCGGTTACAAGTGGTGTTCCCCAGGGCTCAGTTCTAGGACCCCTCCTGTTCGGCATATACTTCTCAGAGGTACAGGCAAGAACAGGAGGACTATGGCTGACCAAGTTCGCAAATGACTGCAAACTAGGGGGTAAAACTGACTCTCCAGCTGACACAGACATCCTCCAAAAGGGTCTCACTGAGACAGATACCTGGTGTCAAAACCATAGCCTCAAGCTAAATGCAAAAAAGTGCATAGTCATCCTCTTTGGAAAACCAAAGTGCCCACAAACTACCACATAGGTGGTAGCCCCCTAAATATGGAAGACATAATAAGGGGTCTGGGGACCCAAGTAGATAGTAATCTCTCATTTGATAATCACATTGCCAAAGTGGTTAGAAAATCCTTCTATGTGGCCCACCTAATCACAAAAGGGTTTGCATCCAGATCAAAAGAGGTCATTGTGCCCATCTACGCATCACTCATCAGACCCATTATAGAGTACAGTGCCCCATTTGGTATGTACCTTACAAGACACCTGCAATAGCTGGAAAGACCACAGAAGTACCTCACCAAGAGGATCACTGGCCTAAATCAGATGCCCTATGTAGCTGGACTGAAGAAACTCCAGCTGTACCCGGTTGCATACTGCCTACACAGAGGTGATCTCTGCCTGACATACAAGGCCATGTCCAACCCAGAATTGATGCACATGCTCCACCTAAAGAAAACCATATCCCCTCAAGCCACACACTCTAGGGATCTAAACCTCACCACAACAATAAATAGGACGTGCTGGAGGGATAGATTCCTGTTCCAGAGACTTCCCATGGTCTGGAACAAGATTCCAATCTACATTAGGCAGAGCCCCTCGTTAACACTCTTCAAGAGAACCCTTGACGAGAGTATGGGAAACAGAAAGTTTACTCTGGGGATTACTTCGGTGGCCCTGCTGGACAGAGGTACAGTGAACTAATCTAAGGGGGCCGCGAAAGCCAATACATTTTGGCTAGGCTTATAAATGCCTTCGGGCAGATAGCCTAGTACCTACCTATGAACCTATGAAAAAATAAACAGTAGACCAGATATATCCAAGCTGTGCATAAATATCTCACTGTAAGAGTAAGGCATTGCCCTCCTTTTCAAACTACTCTTTAAGTCAGTTCTCTCTTGCTGTGGCGCCAAGTGTTTTAAGTTCCAGTTCATCTTCTGTACGAGAGTGAAAGTTTAGGGTCAGGCCTAGCAATACAACCTTTGATGTCACAGGAAATATGAAGTAGAAGTTTGCATTTTTTGTCAAATACATCTACTTAATGTTGAAAACCTTTTCCTTGCTTCAACAATCTGTCTTGGGAACCTGCAGCCACTGAAAGAATTTTGCGTTCCAAGGAAATGTACCTTATTGTTTCATTGCAGGTTGAAACATTTTAGATGCAATTTAGTGGACTCTCTCTAGGGGCAGCTCCTGGACATTTTAAAGATCTAAAACTCTAGAATACATTTTTAAACTGTAAGTCCATGCCCTTTTCTGATTATCTTGCATTCCAGGAATTCTATAGAATCTTAAATTCCTTTTTCTTGCCCTCAGTTTCCAATTCACCACTCTATGGTACAGTGTTTTTATTCTGACATTTTTCTTAAATTGTCTTGGGCCTTCTCAAACTGAAATTGAAGGAATTTATATTTTTCTCTCAGTTGTCACAATTCCTGGTCCCATAGAGATATTTGTCTGCAGTTTCTCATAGTTGCACGATAATAATTTTATTCTGTGCAGTAACTTCCAATTTCTCCAGTCATTATAAATTGTAACTGCTTCAAAGCTTTTCAGCAGAATCAATAGGACACTCATAATTTCTCACCTACTGGTCCTGCTATTCCATTTGAGTGACATAATTTATTTGGTTCTTTGTACTGAATGCTACATGTTGGCTTATAAAAAAGTCTGTGCTTTCCATATTTGCTGGGTCATTAGTAGAGGACAACTGTATATCAAATTCTTATGTTGATCCCACTGTTGATGTAGAGGAGATTGAAGATGTCCATATATTCTGTTTGGGTATGCACACTGTTCACTTTCTTATTCATTTGTATCTCAGGTTTACCTGTAACAACTTTATTAATATACAAGAATTGGGCAGGCTCAGTTATTTTCTACCCACTCTGGTATGCTTAGTACTTGCCCATCATCTCGGGTAGGAGTTGGGCATATTTTATTTGAAAAGTAACTACTCTCCATTTTCTTTTCATATTACCTTCTCTAAGACTAAGGTATACTTATTTTGCAGTGCACTGCACTGTGATCACTGACTTCCATTTCTTTGCCTTTTGGGGCAAGATAAAACCCAAACTTCCACAGCAACTAAAATCTTTAAGAAAGGCTGTTGCTGTTATCAATGAAAGTCATGAAATATGTTGAGCTACAACCTGATTTATAAAAATTAACTCTAAACATATTTTTGATTAACCTGTTTTCTAATCATTGAAAATAAAGGACAGTCTCTTAAACCCCTGTCACTTTCAGCTTTTTCAATAAATTCCTATTCTATATTCTATAGGACCACCCAATGCACAGAGGCACCTGATGGATGCGTATATTCCTTTTTTTCTTTAATTCTTTTATGAAAGCAGTAACCCTTTAGCATTCATTAACACAGTTTTTTGTTTCTTCTTCTTGTTCTTTGTATGAACAAACTCCTAAATCCAATTGTCTTAAACAGAAACTGTACCTCATTTGCTAATATAGTTTAAAACTATTCGGCCAGCAGTGCACCCAGGCAGTACGCAACACTAAAATCAACAAAAAGCATACAAACGTTTTTTTTGTTGCTGTTGTTATTTCTAGTTTGTTGTTGGCACTTTACACCAAACTACTGTTGTTGCTTGTTTCAGTATGCAGTATTGTACGGGACTAAAGAGCAACGCGCAAACTAGAAAATGGAAATTGGAATTTATTTGTACTGAAATTCCTTTCTTCATCTTGTGTCCTTCAGTTTGGTTAAAATATAGTCCAAAAAGCTTCCAATGGTCACACTGATTCTTGCATGAGCTTGTATTCTGCTTTGTTCACTTATTCATAGGTTCATAGGTTCATAGGTTCATACTAGGCTATCTGCCCAAGGGCATTTATAAGCCTAGCCCATAGTTATGTGGCTTTCGCCACCCCTTTAGTTTGAATAAAACTATTTGTTCCACAGCATAGGGAGTCTCTGGGTGATGAATCTGTCCCTCCAGCATGTTCTGTTAATAACCATGTCAAGGTTTAAGTCTTTTTGAGGTGAAGCATATTCATCAAATCTTTTGGTGAGGAACTTTTGGGGCCTTTCCAGCTGCTGCAGGTGTCGGGTCAGATACATTAGTGGATTGCCACCTATATGGTAGCTATGACTATGCATTTCTTGGCGTTTAACTTTATGCCATGGCTAACTTTGTCAGCCATAACCCTCTTGTGTTTGCTTGTACTTCAAAAGTAGAGATGCCGACAAAGGGACCCAGACTGAGCCCTGTGGGACACCACTTGTTGTGACAGGCTTTGATCTCTGACATGGCTCAACTCAACTCCTGTGGGTTCTGTCGTCCTTAGCCAGCCAGTGCAACCCATCTTGTGTGAGTTTTTATTTTACATTCAAGCTGATTTTTTTTTATGATACTTTCCCTCATCATGGCCTTGGTGACTGTCTTCGAAAAAGTCAACCAAGTTTAAAAAGCATGATCTGCCTTTGACAAAGCCAAACAGTTCCCTATGTCTTTTTTATGAGTTTCATTATGATCCTCTCCATGGCTTTGAGATAAGGGCTTGTCAAGCTAATGGATTAATTTTTTCCAGGGTCGGGGGAGGCACCGCCCTTGTGAAGGGGGACCACAGTGGCGCAGCGCTCACTCCTTTGGCTCCTGAGGTGAGGGTAAGATTAAAAAGACAGCTGTGGGCTACAATCCTCTGGTATAGATATCTCTCCTTTTTTGCACTGAACCTGTCAGCCAGTATGTTGGCAAATGTGTAGGTTCAGTAATCTCTTCATCATTTTGAACTAATTATTGCATATCTGGGTCAGGGGCCTTAAAGACCACACTACTTTTTTTTTTAAGTGAAGTCGACTTTGAGAAGTTTCACTGTGGTCTTTTTTTTTTTATTGGGGGCGGGGGAAGGACCTCCAAGCAGATTAGTTTATGATTTGATCTCACCAGTGGGGGGTAGGTATACTTCGGAACAACACATTCCCCATGTAGTCACCTAGTATGATGGTGTTTTGGAGACATTTATCCCCCCTCAATTTTTTCAGGAAGGCCATGTGGTTCCTGAGAGTGAGAGAGTGGCCTGTAACAAAGAATGAGAGAAAAGTTAATGTGTCATGGTTAAAATATCTCTTCATTGTTGCATGGAATGTGGGGAAAGTACTGCTAGACTGGCAAACTGAGGTGGCAGTCTCCATTTTCCAAAAGAGGGATGGAGATCAGAGTGTGTTCAGTTCTAGAAGGATCATGCTGCTTTGTTTTCTTGATAATTCAATGCCAGGGTGCTGAAAGGCAGAATTTGTGCAATAGCTGTGAGATACCTATTTGACATTGCTTAATTACTGGAATGGATATAGGAGTTTGTCAGTACTGAATGCATATGTTTTCTGAATGTGGAGAAGGCATATGACCACATTCCTAAATATTCTGTGGGAGGTGCTACAACATTTCAGGATCCCAGTGCAATTAGTAGGTGTTGTTCAGTACCTGTATTTGTTGAGTCAGAGCTGTGTCTGCATTATCAGAATTAAGTTGAACATACTCAAATTGAGTAAGTTGGTGTGTCTTGTTTCCCTTCTTCTTTATTCTTTCTATGGAGAGGAAATCTAAGTGCACCTAATGACTGGAAAATATTCTGTTCAAAGATGAAAAGGATGTATTGCTATTGTTTGAAGAAGATGCCGTTCTTTTGACTTCAAATAACAGTGATTGCCTGCATTCGCTGGAGCAGTTATCTGCTGAGCTTAAAATTTTCAGGATAAAACTCAGCACCTCTAAATCAGACGTTATGGTTCTCTTCTCAAAATGAGTGGTTTTCTGTCTGCAGATGATGATAGACCAGCTACCTTAAGAGGATGAGTTAAAATATTTTGTTGTGTCATTTATTATTGAGGATAGAGAGAAACTAGCAGTCTGACCAATGGGAAGGTGCAAAATTAGCCGAACATTTGGTGTTTTAACACAGTCTACTGGGAAAACAAGAGGAGAACAATTGAGTTTGTTGTCTATTTTTTTTTTTTTTCCGTAGTTGAAGTTTTGTAACTTCGAACATAATGATTCGACCATTAGGTGTTCGGAGTTATGGAACTTCGACTATGTGATATAGACCCAAACAAGTGCTAAGCCTTAAGACAGGGCTCTCTGCTTGCCAATTAGTCTAAGCTACTTCCTTCACGTGTTTGTAATTATTACATAGTGATGAAAAGGATGAGGTTGCAGATACAAAGGTAGAAATAAGATGCCAACTCTGAGTTGCTGGGTTTATTTCTGTGACAGAGTGAAAGGCTGGGAAATGAGGAAGATCTAAGGCCTTTGCGTCCCTAATCCTTATTTTGCTTAGTGCTCACTAACTGAATCCACCCCTTCAGAAACTCATGCAGATACAAAATTGCTAAAATAACTGTATTTTGCCAGGAAGGGGGCATGCTGATTCATCCTGACCTTGTATATGCCGATACCATGGTTGAAAAAAAGAAGAAATATTAAATGCACTTATAATCCACACCTGCAGTGATTTTTTTACAGCAAACAGTAATCAGAGATTTCAGCATCTCTGAGTTTAGCTCAACCAGAAGAACCTTGCCCATTCTGACTTGTTTGATATGTAAGAAAGCCAGATCTAAGAGTAGAACCACTGAAAGGATTGAGTTAAGTCTGTTTGGGTACATAATGAGAATGTCTATAGGTTACCATGTATAGAGGATGTAGCAGGCAAGGTCCATTGGGAAGATACTCCAAGACATACCTTGGACATGCTGTAGAGGTGCTGTTATCCTGCCTGGGAGTGTCAGAAGATGAGCAGGGGACTGTTGTTGGGTTAGAGAAGTCTGGTCTGGCCTATTCAACCTGCTACTAGAACAACAAGTTTAGTAAATGAAACGATGGATGAATGGATGGATGGATGGATGGATGGATGGATGGATGGATGGATGGATGGATTGATATATCAGGCTGGTCATGAGACAATGATTAAAACACTGCCTTATGGTTTTGATTCTGCCATGGGTATATCAGTACATAATCCATATTTATGTATTCCAACAGGCTACACAGATGTGTTTCAATACTTTAACACAAATTCCTGAAAATATTCATTGGTGTCACCTATGTTCGCAACGTTTAGAACCCTAATTTTCGCAATTTACATTTCTTAAGAAAATACTCTACATTTTACTGCATGAAAGCTTACTGCTCCCTTTAAAATTAAACTTTTCAAGTTCAATGACATAATGGAGACAACTTCTGAATGCAAGGAAATACAAATGTTTCACACTGTATTGTCATCAGATAAATGTCAGCATTATATATTTCATCCAAATTTGTTGTGTGCAAGGTAAGAAAAACAGAGCTATGCATTTAACTGCCAATTATATAGCATTATTTGAAAAACCCTAAGAAAAGCCACCGAGAGCTACATTGATACTCCAAATGCTGGAGAGGTGCTATATCTTATCCTGCCTGTGAGTGTGAGAAGATGAGCAGGGGATTGTTGCCACTTCTCTGGAGCAAACTCACAATTCATGTAAAACAGAGCTCCTCAATGGCCCTATTTAAGTGTAACATGGACATTTGGATGGGAAGTTTACCTATGTCCCTTTTAGACCGGGGGAGCCAGTGCTGAACTTAGATTCATGCATGAACATAGACTATATGTCTTGGTCAATAAGGGAAACAAGAGTATAGCATGGGTAGGCTTGTAGAGGCCTTAGGCCAACAGCCTATTAACCTCCTATGATCCTATCATCCTCTGAAATGCATCAATAAAAACAATTTTCTGAAGAAGCTTTGAAGACCCCACTCACATATCCTATAGGTATGAGACAGCAAATTTAAAATCTGTTACACTTAAAGCATACTGGCAAGGTGTTAGCATGTTTATTGTGTTACCTGGAACATGTATTACAAAAAGTACCTCTAGAAATCATATACAGTGAACTCTCAGTTAACCAGCACCCATGGGGTTTGGCAGATGCTGGATAACTATAGATATTAAGTTGTCTATCTCGCCTTCATTCTTGCTGGTTGGGTTCGGAGCTGACCTCGGCTCCGACTCGGCCATCTTCAAAAGCTCAAGAGCTGTTTACTGGCTCGAGGCCACCCCATATCTCATGATGCCTGGCACTAGAATCCCAGATCTCGTTTGCCGCTTCTGCTGCGAGGTTGTCTTACTGGCTGAGGTCGTATACTTTCATTGTTTTATCTGTATTTTTGATAAAAACTATTAGGGTTTTTTAGTGTAGATTGTTTGTTGTAGTTACAACCTTTCTTAGTCTTTCATTTTTGTACCTATAATTTCTTTCCTGAATCCCTCCCCTTCTCTTCAGAAAACTTGTTTTAGTTAGAGAGTTTTCCCCTCCCCCCCTCACTTTCTTCACATAGGTAGCCGTTTAAATTAGAGGCTAACCTTTTTCTCTTTTCTAACAAAAAAAAATTAATATTTACCTAGTTTAGACTTATTTGTTTGTTGGTAGCATAGAATATTGTTTGTATTTCATTTCTGTTTTTTGGATGTGGTAACTTTAGTGTTTGTGATAGATAGTTATCTCCTATTTTTTGTGTATTGGTCTTGGTGCTCCTTTCAGGTATGTCCAAGGATACCAAGGTGACCAGATTCAAGAAGTGTGACTCATGCTGTCAGAAGATGTCTCTGACAGATGGTCACACTTCTTGTGTCTATTGTCTGGGTGCTGTGCACCTGCAGGACTCTTGTTCGGTTTGCCATGCTTTCAGCCCAAGAGTCCTGCAGGAGCGTAGAAATAAGTTAATCCTACGGGGTTTACTTAAGCCCCAGGATTCACTGGCTAAGGCTCAGCCCATGAAGTCCTCTGAGCCACCTAAATCTTCGGCTCCCAGTTTGGAGCCGTCGTTGGGTGAAGCTATTCCTTCTACCTCGGTTCCGGCCGGAACCGATGTGCCTTCCTCCCAGTCAGTTCCAACACGCACTTCAGAGCCATCGGGGAGTCAAAAGAGATCTAGGTCTCCCTCCCTGGAGTCGATACGCTCGGCTCCGAGGTCTCCTCTGCTCCAATTGGAGCACAGTCATCGGTCCTCCCACTCTTCTCGGTCCTCAAGGCTTTCAGATCACGACATGGAGAGAGTGGTCAGTAGGCTGTTGAAATCTCAGGCCACTAGCTAAAATGTTGTCCAGCCCCCCTCATCAGGTGTCGGCTCCATCCATGTCTGCAGTTATTCCTCCTCTGACTCCTCCCTTGAGCTCGGAGCTGGAGTTCGTTGGGGTTTGAGTCGTGGAACCGTCGGCCCCAATACATTCTCCTTGGGTTCCATCGTCAGCTCCGATCACTTCCTTGGTACCGTCCTTGGAGGGATCTGGGTGCCGAGACTCCCTCGTGGGCTCCGAGGGGGTGAGTGGCATCGGACCCTTATCTGACCCTGTTCTCCCCCTCGGAGCTTCGGCGCAGGTGAGCTCAGCTCCTACCTTGGCTTCGGAGCTGTCCCCCTCGGTGCTTTCTCGGCATCCGAGCAGGGACACCTTCGAGGTCATGTGGAGTGTGCTGGCCCCTGAGTCAGCCCCGTGATCATCCCCATCGGCTCCTCCCCCTATGGTGCCTGCATCTGCCTCTGCCCCTCCTCCAGACCCCAAGCATGGGGAACCAATGCTTCAGGGCACCCCCTTAGGTGTATCTTCCTCTTCCGAGGCCTCCCCTGATCATTCAGAGGTGCCACCTCGTAAAAGGAAATGCAAGAGGAAGCATGTTGACTCCCCTGAGTCTGTTACATCAGATACCGACTTAGAGGATTTGGAAGGGTCCCCGAGATCCCCCTCTGAAGATGTCTCCTTCTCAGACATCCTTGAGATACTTAGGCAGAGGGGGAACTGGATTACCCTAAACCCTTCCGAGGATGAGTCGGTATTCCTGGATGCGTTTGGATCCCGACCTTCCACCTCCTGGGTGTCTCCGCCTTTCGACCCACTGATATCTGTGGTGGCTCAGAAGGCGTGGTCAGCTCCAGACACAGTGGAACTGACCCCCAGAAGACCCGCTAAATTCATAACTGCACTACAGAATAAACAGTTTTTGACTAAAGGTGTTCCCGTTGATGCCATGGTGGTAGCGGCGGCCACAAAGAAGGAGTTGGCTGAAACTTCTTCATCTGTCCATCCCCCTAACAAGGAGTCTAGGATGATGGACAGATATGGGAAGTGGATGTTCTCTTCAACAACCTTTTCCATGAGGTCTCCGAATTATTTGTGCCACTTTACCCGTCTTCAAAGGGATCTCCTTAAAGAGCTTGGAGATACCCTCCAAGATCCATCAGCTGAGGGGGCCCAGGCTAAGGTAGCCTCCCAGCTGGTGACTCTTAATTCAGTGGTGAACAACTCCATGAGGCTCATTTCTTATGCAGCCGATGGTGCGAGTAGAGCCGTGGGCACAGGCGTTGCCCTAAGGAGGCACGCTTGGATGCAGCTATGTAACTTTGCGAAACCTTTCAAAGTGTCTTTCACCAACCTTTGATGGTTCCTCTCTTTTTGGATCACAGGTGAAGGACACCCTTACCAGGTGTGAGCAGGAAGGCAAGACTCTCTCTGCCGTGGGAGTCCATTTTTCCACTCCTTCCAGACCATATACCAAGGGTCAGAAGAGTGGAAAGATGTGGTTCCGGAAATCCCAGGGAGCCTTGCAGGACACACGTGGTGAGTTCCCATCCGGAGGCAGAGGACGGAACAATAATAGATGCTGCCCTCATGGCAGAGGGGGTCCACAAAACCAGGGCAGCAAAGAATCCTTCTCTGAGAAGCCCTTCCAGCATCCCTGAAGGGTTGCCCGGCTGCCCACCTCTGGAGGCAGTCGGGGGAAGATTATCGCTGTACCCAAGAGTCTGGCAAAACATAACACAAGACAAATGGGTACAGTCTGTTATATCTGGAGGCTACAGAATTCCCTTTGTTTGCACTCCCTTATTGTTAAACAAGTCCCTTCCAGATATTCCACCTAATCTAAGGGATCAAGCAGTTCAAGAAGTTTCAAAACTGCTAAGAAAACGGGCCATCCAGCAAGTCCCAGCAGATCAGCAAGGATCCGGAATTTACTCAAGGTTCTTTTTGGTAGCAAAAAAGACAGGGGGCTGGCGACCCATTCTGGATCTCAGCAGACTGAACAGGTCTGTACAAAGAACGAAGTTTCAGATGGTCACGCTACAGTCCATTTTACCCTTTCTGGGTCAGGACAATTGGATGTGCTCTATAGATCTTCAGGATGCGTACTACCACATCAAAATGTTGTTCTGGATCTCAGCAGACTGAACAGGTCTGTACAAAGAACGAAGTTTTGGATGGGCAAGCTACAGTCCATTTTACCCTTTCTGGGTCAGGACAATTGGATGTGCTCTATAGATCTTCAGGATGCTTACTTCCACATCAAAATGGACAGATGCTCCAGAAGATTCCTTCACGTCCGGCTGGGAGCCAGCCATTATCAGTTCAGAGCTCTGCCCTTTGGTCTCACCACAGCCCCCAGGGTGTTCACCAAATGTATGGCAGTAGTTACCGCTCACTTGAGATGGCAAGGATTCCAGGTGTTTCCACATCTAGATGACTGGCTCCTCACTGCTTCCACCAAGCATCACCTTCTGTGAGCCAGAGACTACACTATCGAGACTTGCTCCAGGCTAGGTATCACAATAAATTTCGAAAAATCTGCATTGTCGCCCTGTCAGTCTATCACCTTTATAGGCGCAAATTTAAATACAAAAGACATGTCAGGGAGCCTTCCACCAGATAGGGTATTAGTGATTTGCCAACATGTGCAGGTTTTATTAGCATACAAATGAATTCAAGCCAGGTTCATCCTCCAAACTCTGGGTCTCATGGCAGCAGCGATCATACTCGTTCCTCTAGCTCGTTTTCACATGAGGATTCTCCAGTGTCTTCTTTTCACTCAGTGGTCCTTCCAGCAGCTTCCTATGTCTCACATGGTTATGATCACAGAAGCATGCAAAAAGCACCTTGCATGGTAGATGGTCTCCACATCAGTGCCCCAGGGCAGACCATTTGTACTCCCCCCTCCAGTTGCTATGGTGACCACGGATGCCTCCCTGATTGGGTGGGGGGGCATTATCAGGGCAGAACAGTCCAAGGCACCTGGCAACCTCACGAATACCATCTGCATATAAATGTCTTGGAGATGAGGGCCGTGCTTTTAGCATTGCAAGCTCTTCAGGACTCTCTTCCTACCAGGACCATTGCAATTCAAACAGACAATATGTCAGTAGTGTGGTACATCAACAAGCAGGGCAGAACCAGGTCCTACCCCCTATGTCGAGAAGCACTCAGACTCTGGCAGTGGGTGATCTCTTCCCAACGGTTTTTGATCACAACGCACATCCCGGGGAGGTCCAACATCATAGCAGACAGGCTGAGCAGAGCAATTCTCATGCCTCATGAGTGGTCTCTGAATCAGGTAGTTGCGGACCAAATCTTCCGCAATTGGGGCCAACCTTGCTGCGACCTTTTTGCCACCCCCTTCAACAGCAAGTGCAGCAATTTCTTCTCTCTCTTTTCACTTCCCGGACATTCCCCCAGAGATGCTCTAGTCCACGATTGGCCTCAGGGACTTCTTTATGCATTCCCTCCATTTCCCCTAATCCCAAAGCTAATACAGAAAGCTACCGTATTGGGTTGCAAAATGATCCTCATTGCTCCTTACTGGCCTCGACAAATATGGTTCCTTTTCCTGCATCATCATCTTCTCGAGCAGCCTTGGACTCTGGACCTAGTTCCAGACCTTCTGATCCATCAATCGGGCAGGCTGCATCAATCCCTGCAATCTCTCCAGCTCACTGCTTGGTTGCTCCACTTCCAACTTTAGCTAGGCTTCCTGATATCTCCCACTCTGTGCGCAAAATTATTTTATCATCGCACAAGTCTATGACTAGAAAAACCTACGCTAGTAAGTGGAAACGTTTTTCTTCCTGGGCAGAGGCTAAGAGTATAGACCCCTTTTCAACCCCTGTACACCACATTTTGGAATTTCTTGCGGAACTCTTTCATGCTGGGTCCACTTCCGCTACAATTAGAGTTCAGTTAGCTGCAATTTAAAATTTTCACATTGGTCTGTCGGAAAATAATATTATGTCTCATAAGCTATGTAAAGCCTTTCTCTAAGGGACCACTCTGCTCAGGCCCCCAGTGAGAGATCCTCCACCTCTGTGGGATCTAAATTTGATTTTAGCTTCTCTAATGTTTCCCCCCTTCAAACCTGCAGCATCTTGTTCCTTGAAGTTTTTATCTTGGAAAACCCTATTTCTGGTAGCTATTACTTCAGCCAGAAGTCTCAATTCATAGACCTTCTTGTGTTTTTTCCCAACACCTCACACAGGGCGAATATAGCATCAGTTAGATGTTCACAGTTCTGCAGCTTTTCTTTTATTTGAATAGAACTAGGGGACATCATCCGATCCTTTTTTTTTTTTTTCTGCTGAGGGTAAACAAAGGTCTCCAGTCCAGTCTCAAAACTTGTCTGTGTGGTTAACCTATATTCTATCATCATTCTATCATCAACTGATAAAAAAAAAATTGACCTGTTAAAAAAAAGGTCAGAGCTGTAGCCACTTGCCACTTTTCAGGCCCCTTGGCCCCCCATGTGCATATTTTGTCTATTTGTGCGTGGGCCCAACCGGCCAGCCATACTTTCATTTTACATTATAAGTTGGATGTGGTTTCCAGGAGCAGAGCTGATTTTGGTTCCACTGTTCTGAAGAGTTTGTTACGATGAGCCACCCAGGATTTTAGGTGCTAGGGACGCTGTCCCAACCAGCAAAAATGAAGGTGAGATAGACAATTTAACATAAAGAAGCTATGTACCTACCATAACGTTCCATGTTAGTTGTCGTATTCTCGCCTTCTTTCTTGTGTTCCACCCTCCATCCCCCTATCCTAGTAGACGGAGAAGAGTTCCTTATGGTGTTTCACTGGCTGAGTCTTTTCTGGCTATTCCCTTCTGCCTAGTAGCCTCACTGGTAGGATTTATACATTCTAGGATAGGATTCTCTCCTTATGTCTGCAGTTAGACTTACCAAATGAGATCTGGGTATCTAGCACCAGGCATCATGGGATATGGGGTGGCCTCGAGCCAGTAAACAGCTCTCGAGCTTTTGAAGATGGCCGAGTCGGAGATGAGGATCAGCTCCGAACCCAACCAGCAAGAAAGAAGGCGAGAAGAAGACAACTAACATGGAACGTTATGGTAGGTACATAACTTCTTTTTTCTGGTTGCTTGAGAGAGTTACTATTAAAAATAGGCCTAACTAATACTGTACCCTGCACTATTTGTTTGGTTTGACTTGCTCTTAGCTTGGGGAGAGAGGAAATGTATTCCTATCTTCCTTTTTAAAACTAAAACTCTAAAAACATAAGGTATGTTTCTGCGGGGGAGAAATAAAGTACAACACATGAAAATTGTACTGTACTTTTCTTCAATGTTTTTTCATCTGGTTGCTTGAGTTCCAGTTAACTGAGAGTTTACTGTATTACTCATGTTTAGGCAGACAAAATATGTCAGCACATTTGAAAAGACACTTCAAATCTTTTAAACTGCTTGTGAAAGGCTCACCACAGCGAAGAAAAGTATTTCTTTGTTCAGACTTCTTTAATAGAAGAAACTGCCAAGATCTCCCTCAGTGCTACTGCTACACTCTTGATATAACAAATAGGATTATGATAGGGTACCATATCATAACCAGCTTATTTGCATTCAAGCCTTGGATGCCAAGAAATTTACCTTAAGAGCAAAGCTTTTTCCCATTTTTAGAGCGCCGTGCACCACAACAAAGTAGGCTACTAAACAGGAGAAACACATCATTAAAATGAAATAACAAATAAAACAAGTCTTTAAAACATAAAAAGAGGCTGGTAGTAGTGACAGTGAGTAGGATTATAAGTCATTTGACAGTGTGGCTCTGCTTTTTCTAAACAGTTTGCTAGCGAGAAAATAAACAGAATCAGAATACACAAAAGATGTATTGATGACAAAGTAGCAACTGAACTTATTAAGGAGACAATCGCACTCTAAAACTCAATAACCAAAGATACAGGATAATGCCTGAATGACAAAGTAATTTTTTTCAGAATGTTGTACTTTCTGACCATATAAAGCAGTATGAAAGCATGTGGCAGTACTGACTCAACAGAACCAAAATCATGACCAGTCTGAGTTTTAAACTTCATGATAGATTATCAACATCTCTTATTCCTTCTTGCTCCATTTTTGGTACTGAACCTTCAAGGTGTGCCATTAAAGACCAGAAATAGCAAAAATGACTCATGCAGACACTGAACTGGTCAGCATATGTAACAGACTGAATTTGTTCCCATTGCAAGGTCTCTCGTAGATAACTTGAAACTAACCTTCCTGAGCATTATAACAGTTAAAAGTAAAATATGAGCCTGGACCCTGTTCATCTCTGTAATCTGTGAAGTGAGCATCTGCTGAATCTGCAGTGCTAAACAAACAAATCATAACTTGTTTCATCATGCTAAGAAAGATCTCAGTGTCCCTACTAGAAGCTGCCATAACTTCACATTCTGAATCATCCAAATCACCTTTATCTCCTAGACTCAGAAAAACCCCGTTTAAAAATAAATCCTGCCTGACTCATATTATAACTGTGTGAAGCCTTAAAGTCCCATTCGCATTGAATGCATTTGGTTTTACAGAGTTTAGGGGAATTGCTTTTCAAACTGTGGTCATTTTACTGTACAAGTGTGAACGTTGTCTGAATTTCGATTAATAGCTTGCTAAACCATCACAAAGCATTGGTACGAATGATAATTGCTTGTGTTATATGTTTGTAGTAAAATACTTTATTGCGAGCTTAACATAGCTTTAGTACTGCTAATATTTATGGTATCAAATTACATGCTGTCCAAGAAAATAAAATGTTTAATCATCACTGGATTTGTCTGAAGGTTAACAGAGCAGAGTACTATTGTATAGGATACATGAGAAAGGTACATTTTAATTGCTTAATGAGTGGATGGGAAATAGAAAGTTCACCCCAGGGTTCACTCCAGTGGCTGTACTCGACAGAGGCATTGGGAACTAACATCGGGCGGCACAATGCCAGGGCAATTCTATGGGCTAGGCTTGTAAAGGCTCCAGGGTCATTAGCCTAGTACACACCTATGAACCTATGAACCTATAAATAAATATTGATCATTTGTAATAGTGTTGTACAAAAATACAGTGTTGGCCTCAGAAACTCGAACTCCATGTTCGTAGGTTCATGGGTTCATAGGTAGGTACTAGGCTATCGGCCCTGGGGCCTATACAAGCCCAGCCAAAAAGGTACCCTGGCTTTTGCCACCCAAGAAAATTATTTTCCTGTGCCACTGTCGAGCAGAGCCACAGAGGTGATCCCTGTGGTGAATTTCCTATTTCCCATCCAATCATCAAGATTTTTCTTGAAGAGTGCTAATCAGGAGCTTTGTTTGATATAGATAGGTAATTTATTCCAGACAATGGGAAGTCTCTGGGACAGGAATCTATCCCTCCAGCATGTTCTGTTTATTGTGGTGACAAGGTTTAGGTCCCTAGAGCGTGTAGCTCGGAGGGATTGGGATTTCTTTAAGTGGAGCATGTCCAACAGCTCTGGGTTTGACATAGCTTTGTATGTTAGGCAGAGATCACCTCTGAGTAGGCGATATGTGACGGAGTAAAGCTGGAGTTTTTTTGAGACGGTCTGCGTAGGGCATCTGTTTGAGGCCAGTAATCCTCTTTGTGAGGTATTTCTGTGGCCTTTCCAGTTGTTGAAGATGTCTTGTGAGGTACATACCAAAAGAGCTGTTGTACTCTATAATGGGTCTAATGAGTGATGAGTAGAGGGGAACAATGACCTCTTTTTTTCTGGATGAGAAACCTTTTGTGATGAGAAGGATTTCCTGACTTCTATGGCGATGTGATTATCAAAGGAGAGACTACTGTCCACCTGTGTCCCAAGGTCTCTTATCATACTTTCAGTGTTAAGTATACTACCGCCTATGTTGTAGTTCATGGGTACAGAGTTTTTACCAAAGGGGATGACAATGCACTTTTTGGCATTGAGCTTGAGGCCATGGTTTGACACCAGGCATCTGTCTCAGTGAGGCCCTTTTGTAGGATGTCCACATCGTTAAGAGTTTCAGTTATGGCTCCTAGTTTGCAGTCATCTGCGAACTTCATTAGCCAAAGACCTTCTGTGCTAGCCTGTACTTCAGAGAAGTAGATACCAAACAGGAGAGGACCCAGGACTAAACCCTGTGGTACTCCACTTGTCACTGGTCTGAAGTCGGATTTGGAGTCTGCTACTTTCACAGTGTGGGTTCTTTCACTGAGCCATTTGGCAACCCATCTTGTGACATAGGTATTTATATCTAGTTTAGTGAGTTTATCTATAATTCCAGAGTGGGGGATGGTGTAGAAAGCCTTGGCAACATCAAGATAGGCTGTGTGAACCACCTTACCCTTGTCTACGGCTTTGGTGACTGCTTCAAAGATGTCTATCAGGTTTAGGAGACATGATCTGCCTTTTACAAACCCGAACTGGGTGGGGTCCAGAGTTTGGAGATTACCAATGTCTTTGTTTATAAGTTCCATGATGATATGTTCCATGGCCTTGCAGACCAGGCTCGTCAGGCTAATGGGGCAGTAGTTCTCGGGGTCCGTGGTGGCTCCCCCCTTGTGGAGTGGGATAACCATTGCTGTGCGCCATTCAGCAGGCACAAAGCCTGAGGTGAGGCTATGATTGAACATGGTACTTAGGTGGGGTGCCAGTTCGTTCTGTAGTTTGTTTAGAACACAGCCTGGGATGTTGTCTGGTCCCATGGATGCTGTGTTCTTGGCTTTGGAGAGTGTGGTTTTTACCTGTGCAGCCGTGATTACAGGAACTTTGCATTCTTCCAGTATAGAGATGGGCTTTTTAGGGGGTGAGAGGGGGGTAAAGTTAGCACTGAACCTATCTGCCAGGATGTTGGCAATATCAGTTGGGTCTGTATATTTAGTGCCATTGTGCTGTAACTCAGAGCAGATCTGAGTGTTGCCATTGAGATTCTTGACATAGCTATAGAATGCTTTGTGGTTGTCTTTAGAATGAGTGGCAATTTTGTTTTTATAACTGGCTTTGGAGGATTTTATCAGGGATCGCAGCTTCTTACTGAGGCTGACCAGGGAGCTCCACCACTCATGGGATTTTACTCTCCTTTGCAACAGTTTCTTCCTTCTCTTGTACAGTTTCTTTATGGCAGGGGACCACCAGATTGGCTTCCTGTTTTTGGAGGATAGCATCTTGGTTCTGTTTGGGATAGCACAATCCATGCACTCATGTAAGTGCTTATAAAGTGCAATTGTGTAGGATTCTGTAGTCATAACTGTATTGTCCATCTGCATGGGTGTCATGAAGTTCACCACTTCTGTCTGAAGTTGGCTTTGGAGAAATGTTTTACCATGGTTTCCTTAATGGGGGGTGGGGGCAGGATGTGGATATCTATGGTAATTAGCTTATGGTTGGATCGGACCAATGAGGCGTTGACTTCAGGTGTGGAACACCGGTCACATCACTCATGTTGGTAATGACTAGATCTAGGATATTGTTGCCCCTGGTGGGGGTGTGGATAGGTTGATCCAGGGCATTGGAGTTTATGAATTCCAGAAAGCGTTGAGCGAAGGTGTTGGTACATGAGTAGCTTTCCCTGTTAATGGTGGGGTAGTTGAAATTGCCCATTATTAGGGTGTTTGGTTGAACCCTAATATTTTCTAGTACATCAAGAAAAGAGAAGTGGGAATCCTGGGGCATGGTGGGTGATCTGTAGCAAGCTACAATTTGGATTGCAATTTTGCCCAGAGTTAGTTGCAATTGGATAACCTTGGCTGCATTATGCTGAGCAACTAGCCTGGAGGTGTGGATATCCTTAATGAATATGGACACATCTCCGCCTTTGGTGTTCCGGTCCAGGTTACATGGCTGAAAAGTGTGGTATGAGTTATACCTTAGTAGTGCAGGGGTGCTGTCTGGAGCCTTGAACCAGGTCTCAGTCACTGCACAGATATCGATGTTCTCCATTTTAAGGAGTGCCTCGAGTGAGTGCATTTTGAGATTTAGACTTCTAGCATTGAGTAGCATCACCCTCAGTTTTTGCTTGCCTGTTCCTGTCACGGTGGTGAATTTGTCATTTGAACCTTGCCTAAAAAAGGCACTATAGGGGCGGCAAGAACCTTAGCCAGTATCCGGAATCCCAGGGGTGACAGGTGCAGGCCATCTTTGGCAAAGCATCATGGTCTGTCGACCATGTCATCCCAGGCAGACAGATTCTGGATCCCTTTAGAATGGCACCAGAAGCTTAGCCAATTGTTGAAGTCAATCATTTTGTCCTTGTACTGCGGCATCATTCTGGGTGATGGCAGAATGCTACTCAGGGCTAGGGTCATACCTGCCTGGGCTACAAGATTGGAGAGCTCTTCCATGTCTCCTTTCATGTAGTCCAGGGAGGTACGTCTCAGGTCGTTCACACCAACATGGACAATGACAGAGTCATATTTGTACTTGTTGTGGAGTGTCCTGAGTGCGTGGGTTATGTGGCAGATCCTGGCACCCGACAGGCAGCTGACAGTAACCTTCTCTTTGTTTAGCCTGGTGAGTGGGACATCAGTGAGCCTGACTATAGAGTCACCTATGACTAGTGTGTTGGGTACGTTGTTTTGCCTTATTGGCTATGGTTGAGTGGCACACTGAGTCTGCGGGCTATGTGTCATTTGGGTTGCGTTGGGGGTGGAGGTTGCTTGCATTTCTGCTTTGAAGGTCTCTGTTGCTTGAGTAGATTATTATTGAGAGCCTCCGCGAATGTTTCTGTGTTTCTATGTGTGGATTTTGTTGGTGTAGATTTAGTGAGACTATGTGATGAGTGTGGTGTGGTGCAAGTGTTTACCTTCTCCTCTTGACTGTCAAGTTCAGTCTTGATTGGAGAGAGCTTTACCTTCAGTTTGGCTAGATAAGTGCATCTGTCACAGGTTGTAGTGTTGGGTGTTAGGAGGAGAGGGTTGTCTGTGTACATGAGGCAATTTCTACATTGCCCCAAGATGCCCAGATTTATCAGATAGACAGAAGAGAACACTGGGAGCTGACCCTTGGACATGCCTGAATAAAAAACTACTTTCCTCTAGATAAGTGAGGAAAATGAGTACAAGAGCTGTTTTTTCTCTAAGCAAGTTAGGAAAGTAAGTACCAAAACTGTTTTCCTCTAGGTAATGAGGAAGGTTGAGTGCTGTAGTAATTAGTAGGTTATTTAGTGCTTACAAGTTCTGAACAAGTGCTGATCATGAATAAGCAAATTCAAGTGCTAAAACTAAGAATCTGTATCTGGACTAAACTAGTTACAGGAAAGGGGGAAACAAGTGCAAATGTGGGCTTTTAAATCAGAAAGTTGAGAGAGATGGAAAAACTGCCCAAACTGCCAATAACTACAATTTCTGGGCCAGAACCACTCCTTATGTGGTAGATAGGTTACCTAGTGCTTACCACTCCCACTGATAAGCTAGAAGGCTTCCCTCCAACACAGAAAGCTTGGGCGGGGGGGGGCTTTGAAGCTTACATACAGTCTTGGATACAGCAAATCTGAATCTGGACTACACTAAGGAAAGGAATTTTTATATATATATATATATATATATATATATATATGTACAGAAAAGTAGATAAAACAGCAGTCAAAACAATTCAAATGCAATGCAAGCTAGCACACTTGAGTATGTAGCAATGTTAGACCAAACCGTTTCAAAAAATGCAATTAAATTAAAAATGACTAAAAACAAGTGCAGAAGGAGTCTATAAGGTAGAATGAGGTAAAGAGATGGGACTGGGAGGAGGGTCCCAGATCAAATCTACAGTGGGGGCGGGCAACTGCAAAAACCTCCAAATTTAAACAACACAGAAATAGGGAGGGTGGGTATGAGAAAACCAACACCTTCAGCAGAGATCTGAAAAACTATACAGTGAAGCAAAAATAACAGTGCACAACTCTGAAGTCAGCCAGCAATGATATCAAATTAGTCAAACAACAATTACCAGTACACAACTCTGAAGTGCCAGAAAAATATACTCAGCTCTGTATATCTCCAAATAGTTTGAAGAGCACTCTGTCAGGACACAGGAAGGCTCCAGCAATGATATGCCATTGTCAAGACTATATGAATGGAGATCACAGTACAGTGAGGATCAGGAAATTTACCCTTTTCCCCACTGTAGTGCAATCTTGGAATAGGTATATATAATTTGCAGAGAGTGTGTGTGTGTGGCGGGGTGGGGGGGTGGGGGTGGGGGGGCACACGGGAGCTTGCTCCCTGCAAAAATCTAAAAACAATTTTTTTTTTTTTTTTTTTTTTGATCTTTGAGTTTTCGGAAACTCATCCCATGGTGTCTTTGATATTTTTTTTGAGTTTACAAAAACTCGATCATCTGACAGAATCATATATACATACAAATGTGTGTGTGTGTGTGTGTGTGTGTGTGTGTGTGTGTGCGTGTGCGTGTGCGTGCGTGTGTGTGCGTGTGCGTGTGTGTATATATAAATATATATATATATATATATATATATATATATATATATATATATATATATATATATGTGTTAGTGTTATATATATATATATATATATATATATATATATATATATATATATATATATATATACAAACACTTATATATAAATATATTATATTTAATTACAAAATGAGAAATGAGAGGAAGATGTCTTGATCCTCTGCCAGGCAGCAGTGGATTGGATTGCCCTTTGCACTCATGGAGGGGAAGAGGATGCTTTAGGTGGATTGACCAGTGGTTGGGCAAAACAGTGACAGTATGGCATTATTTGTACTACATTTGTGTTTGGGTAAGAACTGAATGAAAGGACAAAGCTATCAGATTGCTGGGTTATCTGCATCCTCATTTTAATTTTATGACCTTTGAGTAGTGACTGAAAACATGAAACCTCAATCATAAGAGGCTGATATGATGTTATAAGGTTGCTAGCTTCACAATTCCTAATCAGTTCAGGAGGTTAGCTATTCAGGATGACCTTGGAAGACAGAAGTTGCTACTACATGCTGAGAAGATTCACTTGAGGTAGTCTAGGTGCCTTATGATGAAGTCCTCAGACACATTTCGCTGAATGTATACCAGGCACAGCCTCCTGGGTTGATGTCTCAGGGAAGACATATGGCCTATTTATATATCTGCGGTTTCCTGGGGATCTCAATGATAAACTGGAGGCTGTGGTACGGGTGGGAACAGGGAAATTTAATCAACCCTGTCCAGCATGTCAACATGACCATTAGCAGGACAAGTAGTAGAAAATGGATCTATAAAGTGATATGTGTATGTGGAGACACACACACACACACACACACACACACACACACACACACACACACACACACACACACACACACACACAACCCACACACGCATACATACAGACACAATACAGCAGAAAGCTTTGGCATTTCCATCTGAGTAGTTACCCACTTGTATAAAATGCTGAAAATGCCTCTTGACTACTGAATCTGTTTAGAGAACAGAACTCAGATGCTGTTGTGTGTGTTCTTGTTAAATAAATTCTTGGCAGCATATCTTCTTTGGTTAATTTTTGCTACATTCTGAAAGACCACATGCACTGTCATAGTCTAGGTTGCTAGAAGGCATTAGCAAATTATCATAGGGATTTATTAAAATCCCTAGTGGCCCTGTTACCATAATGCAGTATTTTGTAAATCAGAGACAAATTAGCTGCAATGAGGAAATACCTCATTATGGTCTAATTTGCATGGCTTTGACTCACATCACCTACCACGAAGTGCAGCACAGCACATCCAGCGTTAGATAGCTTTGCTGGTGGCAGCATTAAGGAAGAGGACATTCTCGTATATACAAGCACACAGTAAAACACACACACATGATCATACAATACTTACCCAGTATATGTCCCTGTTGTTAGATTGCCCATGATCTCTCTTTTTCCACTGCTCACAAAATTCATGGATGCTTGCAGTCTGTCCTTAGGGGCAGACATTTGAGTTTCACATTCAGTGTCCTTCAGTAAATGCATGCTAGGGCAAAAGCTGTGTATGAGCTTGAGAGGTATATGTAACATGTTCTGTCCCTCTCCCTCCTACGTTACACCTTGTTACAACATTGCATAATTCTCAAGATCTTCCATATGTATTACATGTAAAATCAAAACCATTGAGATTGCTGCTTTGGTCGTATATATTATAAAAACATCTGTTACACTAACTTCTTGATTAATGCGTAGCGTGTCAGGTGTGTGCAATTCAACCCCCCCATTTTTTTTTCATGTTATTTTTTAATACTAGTCCTTGGTGTCTAGTAGTGGTGCAGAAGACTAATACCCTCTGTGGGAGGTGGGAGGGTGTGAGGTGCCTTTTATGGCACTCTGCTTTTCCCTGGTGTCTAGTGTAACCCCCACCCCATTTAGTTTAGGGGTCACCTGGGCAAGAGAATTTAAGTTATCCCTGATGGCTGTTATCCCCCCCCATCCCCATACTAATCAAAATGCCATTAATGCTTGAGATTTTCAGAGGCATCCCTAGTGTCTGCCCACCCCACCCCAATTTCTAGACTGTTAAAGTGCCATTATGGCACAGGTTATCCCTAGTAGCTAATGGTTCCCTCCCTCCCACCAAATGGTGCAGACTCTTCTGGCTAGTCTAGGTGTGATCAGGTATGACAGCCACTCCAACCTACAAACACACACAAACAGGTCGCTACCCAAGTGATCTCACTCATGCACTCATATACACACGCACACACACACACAGACACACACACCTATCTCATCCCCACCCTACCTTCCTTACTGCTACTTCCCAGGCAAACACACACACACAGTCATACTTATACTCATACATGCAGCCTCTCACACATACACAGTCACACCACTCCTGACCACTAAACTCCCCAGCACTTACCTCTACCATAATGGATGAAAATGGCCTTTTGGTCATGTTCACTTCTGCAACATGGAAGGAGTAGCCATACTAATTTACATGCTGAGAAATGATACCTCCCCTGAGACAGTTCTGGGGTAGAGAGTGCATTGCTCATTAATATCTCTCACTCTCCTGAACTGCCTCTTTATCATGCAGCAAGACACACAGATAACTCAGTGTCATCATACCTCTCAACCTCTTAGTGTAAGAAATCTAGGCAAAGCTTAAAATAATGAGGGGGCAAAGGTCCAAAAATAGGGACGTATTTTAAATATTGCCCTTATAAATCTAAAAAATGCTAAAATAACAGGATTTGTGTTAGCATACATTTTCCAAAGGAAATGAAGTCTAAAACTCCAGCCCATATTATTAGGGACTTCAATCCTCAGTGATTTACCAGAAAACCACAATTTTTTTGGGGAACAGATCAAACAATATCTGGCAAAAATCTTGACATTCTGTGAAAATCTGTACAGTTGAGAGTTATAAGTGTGGTGCTGCATGTTTGTGCAAAAGCACCACATTAGAGCTGTCTTTGAATTCAAAAAGTTTTCTGTGAGGCATACACATTGCGTATACCTTACTGTAATCTTTATTAATTCACACCTGTATCTTGGCTTCTACATTTTCATAACATTTTAGAGAATAATGTTGATAACATCTTTGGTTATGACTTAAGTCAAAGTAAAGAAGGTGGAATCCTACATAATTTGTCTTAAGTTATTTTTTATATATTTTTTATAGCAGGAATCAAAATCGTCCAGAGGTGCGTGACTTAGTGCAGCTACCTTACAGTTTTTTTTTCCCTCAGGTCACTTCTCTGCTGGACTGCTTTCTCTAATAAGTGCAAATATCCTCCCTCCATCTATTAGGTTCTTGTTGGGTGCTCCATTTTTCTTCTATATACCAAAGAAAAGCTGATGATGAATTACTGATCCTTATGGCCCACTGGTGGGCATGCTGTGCACAAGTGAGTCATTGCATAACTGAATATCTGTGCGTTGCAGTAGGGTGGCATCCAGTTTACGATTAATTTCTGTGCCGTGTACCCAATGAGCACAGGGGCAAGCTCTAACCTCCCCCAAGATTCTGAGGTGGATAAAGTCCACAATCAGAAACTGAATGG
Source organism: Protopterus annectens (assembly GCF_019279795.1). Taxonomy (NCBI): domain Eukaryota; kingdom Metazoa; phylum Chordata; order Ceratodontiformes; family Protopteridae; genus Protopterus; species Protopterus annectens. The sequence goes on along the minus strand of NC_056747.1, from coordinate 934,740,104 downwards.
ATGAATGAATGATTGAATAGCTGAATGGATGAACCAAATTGTTGAAGTCCCTGATATCATTACTAGACACAAAATTGGCTGCAGAGACTGTGCATGGAATTGCTTGACATCATTGTAAATGGCTACATATGTGATGCCATAGTGTTTTGGTATAATGGATTTTTATTGCATTAGCTGTTGAATGCATTCTATCAAACCCAGTGGTAGTGTCTGCCAGTGAGACAATGACTAGTTTCATGGATGCACAGTTCATTGGATATTTTGCATTGGCTTTCTCTAAAACAAGGTCCTAGCTATTGCAAACCCATGTTGACATACTTACCCTTTTCACATATACTGCTGTCGAATCATTTCTGAATTTATTATTTTTATTGCTGTCATTAGTCAACAAACCAAATTCATGTGTATAGCTCAGTTTAATTTATCATGCATACATGTACGCTAATGAAGGGTAGTTTTTCATGAAAGAAGAGGTTTATATTAACTGAACTGTTACCTCTGCAGTATGACTGATGGTTAGAAAACCTGTGCATGCTTTTTAAAAAACATAATTTGACCAGTTAAGCATTATGTTCTCATGCAGTCCAGATGAATTTACTTGAAATAAACTTTGTAAAGACTGTGCATGTAAAGTACTTTTGCTGTAATCAAGCAGTAATTCAAGAATGGTTCTTTCTATATGTCTATCTGCTTTTTACTCTAACTAATCAGGGAATCATGTATTAGCATGTCCACAGTTAAAACAGTGTAAGGGGATTATTATCTCAAATTAACTGTAGCTTTGTCATCTACTGAGATCTCACCAGCTTGTAGGGTATGGCATGGCAGGAGTAGCAGTGTGTTAAGATTTAATGCAGTCTTCACCATTATCAGAAACATGTTAAGATTTAATGCAGTCTTCACCATTATCAGAAACGTGTTAAGATTTAATGCAGTTTTCACCATTATCAGAAACGTGTTAAGATTTAATGCAGTCTTCACCATTATCAGAAACGTGTTAAGATTTAATGCAGTTTTCACCATTATCAGAAACGTGTTAAGATTTAATGCAGTCTTCACCATTATCAGAAACGTGTTAAGATTTAATGCAGTCTTCACCATTATCAGAAACGTGTTAAGATTTAATGCAGTCTTCACCATTATCTGAAATGTGTTAAGATTTAATGCAGTCTTCACCATTATCAGAAACGTGTTAAGATTTAATGCAGTTTCACCATTATCAGAAACGTGTTAAGATTTCATGCAGCCTTCACCATTATCTGAAACGTGTTAAGATTTAATGCAGTCTTCACCATTATCTGAAACATTTTAAAAATAAAAAATAAATCCACCAACACTGAATAGCCGATGACGGTTTAATGCTCCAAAATACACAAACAATCACAGTTGCACCGAACAACTAAGCGCTTTCGCCGTGGTTAACAAACCTTGGCATCATCAGAGTTGTTCGGATACTTCGTTCCCATTGCTTATATTCAAACTTGATTAAAACTAATTAATACCAATTAATCAATTGAAACATTTTAAAACATTTTTTTAAAAATCTCTTAAATCAATCTACAGTCTTGCCTCTGTATTATTCCCCAGTGTCTATTTCTAACAATAAACCCACTAGACAAGTTAAAGTAAAAAACCTAATAACTATTTTGAACACTAAATAAAATGTTTTAAATATAACAAATTACAACAAATTAGTAATTTATATTATATCCAGATGGTGTTGATATAATATCATAATAGCATCTTGTACAATGCAAATTTTCAAGAGAAGGGTGTTGATAATAATTAAATATATGCTTAGCTGGCTGAAACTACACAATTTTATTGTGTTTCATTTTTAAAAAGGGCTTGATGGAAATGTATTCATTAAGTCCCGGTTACATTAGTAGTATTTGCCACAGATTCTCTTGCTTCCAAGATGGATTCCCAATCACCCCATCCATTGTCATACCTTATCAATGATAAAGAAAAAATTTTTTAAATTCAAACACTTCCTGTATGTAAAACAAAGCATTGTTGATATCCTTGTTTTTATAGCTCTGATATGTTCACTCATCCTGTCTTTGAGTTCACGTGAGGTCTTTCCATATAAAGATGTACAGGACAAACAGGTAGCTACATAAACTACCCTCCTAGTACTGCAATTACATTTTACGGACCTTAATTGGTCTACCAAATGTTTCTATATCAACATAGGGTCCATCATTAATGTATCGACAAAACCGCAATTCTCAAACACATTTTAGAAATAATACTGTCACTACCATACTGACTCTCTAAAATATTTTTAATATTGTTTCGCCTACTGTGAATTATTTGTGGTTTCATTCCAACAATAGCGGTTATGTTTTCATCAAAAAATAAATCCCAACCCTTATGGATGATATTCATTACCTCAACGGTCTTGTCACTGAACTGCAAGACCATTCCTGTTCACCCAAATTTTCTTTATGTTCTTTGTTCTCAGATAACAAAATGGGTAGAAACATAGTCCTACTTTTCTTCACCACTTCCTTTTTACATTGATCACTTAAAGAGGATAGCCTCTTTCTAAAACATTCAATGAGTTTATAATTCTTCCTAAACAGTTTCCTCATTTAACCTGGAAACTCTTACCATCTGACCTTTAACTACGCCATGTTTTTGAAAAGATGTTGACTAGTATAATACAACAGATTATTTGAATATATTTCTTTTCTAAAAATAGAACTTTCCAAAATACCATTTTCAATGTCAAATTTTATGTCCAAATAATTAATGGTCTTACTGTTCCACTGGAAAGTAAACCTTAAGAACTCAGTTGTTACATTTAGATAATCAATAAATTCCTTAGCTTCATCAAAGTCTCCTTTCCAAAGTATAAGAATGTCATCCAAAAATCTATTGTAACCGCTATATAAGATTTATACTTGGAATTTAACACAAACCTTCTTTCCCAATCAAAAGTACAAGGTTTGCATAAATGGCACATTTAGCCCCCATTGCCACCTGATGTTTGGTGAAACAATTCACCTTCAAACATCATGAAATTATTCCTAAGAATAATATCCATGAAGTTAGTCATCAACTTCCACTTCACTCATATTAGACAAAAACCCTATGCTGTTTCCAAACATTTCAATACCCACCGTGTGAGGTATCACTGTAAACAAATTTATTGCATCAACTGTCAAAAAACTCACAGTATTATCAGCTATATTACGGAACTTGGACAAACGCTGGAGACAGTGCCAAGAATCTCTAATTATATGAGGCACTCCCTCAGTTAGTTAGAGATTAGAGATTCTTGGCACTGTCTCCAGCGTTTGTCCAAGTTCCGTAATATAGCTGATAATACTGTGAGTTTTTTGACAGTTGACGTAATAAATTTGTTTACAGTGATACCTCACACGGTGGGTATTGAAATGTTTGGAAACAGCATAGGGTTTTTGTCTAATATGAGTGAAGTGGAAGTTGAGTTGGTGACTAACTTCATGGATATTATTCTTAGGAATAATTTCATGATGTTTGAAGGTGAATTGTTTCACCAAACATCAGGTGTGGCAATGGGGGCTAAATGTGCCCCCATTTATGCAAACCTTGTACTTTTTGATTGGGAAAGAAGGTTTGTGTTAAATTCCAAGTATAAATCTTATATAGCGAGTTACAATAGATTTTTGGATGACATTCTTATACTTTGGAAAGGAGACTTTGATGAAGCTAAGGAATTTATTGATTATCTAAATGTAACAACTGAGTTCTTAAGGTTTACTTTCCAATGGAACAGTAAGACCATTAATTATTTGGACATAAAATTTGACATTGAAAATGGTATTTTGGAAAGTTCTATTTTTAGAAAAGAAATATATTCAAATAATCTGTTGTATTATACTAGTCAACATCCTTTTTTTCAAAAACGTAGTGTAGTTAAAGGTCAGATGGTAAGAGTTTCCAGGTTAACAAGTGAGGAAACTATGTTTAGGGAAGAATTATATAAACTCATTGGAATGTTTTTAGAAAGAGGCTATCCTCTTAAATTATTGATCAATGTAAAAAAGGAAGTGGTGAAGAAAAGAAGGACTATGTTTCTACCCATTTTGTTATCTGAGAATAACTTAAAAGAACATAAAGAAAATTTAGGTCGAACAGGAATGGTCTTGCAGTTCAGTGACAAGACCGTTGAGGTAATGAATATCATCCATAAGGGTTGGGATTTATTTTTTGATGAAAACATAACCGCTATTGTTGGAATGAAACCACAAATAATTCACAGTAGGGGAAACAATATTAAAAATATTTTAGAGAGTCAGTATGGTAGTGACAGTATTATTTCTAAAATGTCTAAGTGTGAGAATTGCAGGTTTTGTCGATACATTAATGATGGACCCTATGTTGATATAGAAACATTTGGTAGACCAATTAAGTGTCCGGGTAAATGTAATTGCAGTACTAGGAGGGTAGTTTATGTAGCTACCTGTTTGTCCTGTACATCTTTTTATATAGGAAAGACCTCACGTAGACTCAAAGACAGGATGAGCGAACATATCAGAGCTATAAAAAACAAGGATATCAACAATGCTTTGTTTTTACATACAGGGAAGTGTTTGAATTCTAAAAAATTTCTTTTCTTTATCATTGATAAGGTACATGACAATGGATGGGGGGGTGATTGGGAATCCATCTTGGAAGCAAGAGAATCTATGTGGCAAATACGTACTAATGCCAGTAACCCTCCGGGAATTAATGAATACATTTCCATCAAGCCCTTTTTAAAAATGAAACACAATAAAATTGTGTAGTTTCAGCCAGCTAAGCATATATTTAAGTATTATCAACACCCTTCTCTTGAAAATTTGCATTGTACAAGATGCTATTATGATATTATATCAACACCATCTGGATATAATATATATTACTAATTTGTTGTAATTTGTTATATTTAAAATGTTTTATTTAGTGTTCAAAATAGTTTTTAGGTTTTTTACTTTAACTTGTCTAGTGGGTTTATTGTTAGAAATAGACACTGGGGAATAATAGAGAGACAAGACTGTAGATTGATTTAAGAGATTTTTAAAGAATGTTCTAAAATGTTTCAATTGATTAATTGGTATTAATTAGTTTTAATCAAGTTTGAATATAAGCAATGAGAACGAAGTATCCGAACAACTCTGATGATGCCAAGATTTGTTAACCATGGCGAAAGCGCTTAGTTGTTCGGTGCAACTGTGATTGTTTGTGTATTTTGGAGCATTAAACCGTCATCGGCTATTCAGTGTTGGTGGATTTATTTTTTATTTTTAAACAGTTTTGGTTTAGGGTCATTGACCCATTTGTGTTGATTATTTGAAACATGTTAAGATTTAATGCAGTCTTCACCATTATCAGAAATGTGTTAAGATTTAATGCAGTCTTCACCATTATCAGAAATGTGTTAAGATTTAATGCAGTCTTCACCATTCCAGTAACATCAATCAATACTTAGATGTAGTCAAAAAGCATTGGTATTTGCTACAAGAAGTGCCTGGACTGGTAGACAAGGTCGGACATTCTCCTATTTTTAGTTTTAGAAATAATAAATCCCTTAAACAACATCTATGTCATGGTGAATTATCTAGAACTATTATTAGATCCAATCGTCATGGTACTTTTCCATGCAGGAATTGCAGTGCTTGTCAATTTATATATAGCAAAAATAAATATGTACATCCTACTAGGAAATTTTCTTTGTACACTAATCAATACACTGATTGCAGATCTACAGATGTGGTCTATTATTGTTTTTGTGTACAATGTCCTGCTTTTTATGTAGGAAAAACAAATAGAATGTTTAAAGATCGTATTTTAGACCACCTAAGAGATATTAGTAATAATAAACCATCAAATGCTCTAGCCAATCATGTTATGTCCAATGGCCATTCTCATTCCTTTAAGTTCTTTGTTCTACAACATATTCATAGAAACCCCAGAGGTGGTGACATTGAGAATATCACAGAGGGACATGAACAGAAGTGGATTTTGAAACTTAATGCTGAAAAGTATCCTGGTTTGAATGCTACTACTTCCCTGGTCCCTTTTTTAAAAGCTAGACATCTCAAGCATTAAGATTAGCTAAGTTCTTTCAAAATTAGTCTAATGTATTTAACTAGCTTTTAGTTTCCAAGTATTCTATTTAACTTTTCCTGCCTAGTATTTTTCCATGTTTTATAATGATTTTTATAAGTTTTTTAAGTGCTTTCTCATATATAGTATTTGATTCCTTCTTCTACAATGTTTTTAAGCAATGCTTTTTTTAGTTTGAGCATGAGGCTTAATTGTTTTTCACTGCTACTTAATCATTGTGTGATATTTATTGATTAATTGGCATTTTAGAATTTCTATTTAAACCTGTGCATTTTTTACTGTGGTGTCTGATGAAGCAACTTTGGTTGTGAAAGCGCTTACCACTTTGTACTTTGCTGTGATTAAACATTTTGCTGTGTGTTATCTTGGTGCATTTTTTTACTTTTTACCAGTCTTCACCATTATCAGAAACATGTTAAGATTTAATGCAGTCTTCACCATTATCAGAAATGTGTTAAGATTTAATGCAGTCTTCACCATTATCAGAAACGTGTTAAGATTTAATGCAGTCTTCACCATTATCTGAAACATGTTAAGATTTAATGCAGTCTTCACCATTATCAGAAACGTGTTAGGATTTAATGCAGTCTTCACCATTATCAGAAACGTGTTAAGATTTAATACAGTCTTCACCATTATCAGAAACATTTTTAAGATTTAATGCAGTCTTCACCATTATCAGAAACGTGTTAAGATTTCATGCAGTCTTCACAATTATCAGAAACGTGTTAAGATTTAATGCAGTCTTCACCATTATCAGAAACATGTTCAAATTTAATGCAGTCTTCACCATCATCAGAAACGTTTCAAGATTTAATGCAGTCTTCACTATTATCAGAAATGTGTTAAGATGTAATGCAGTCTTCACCATTATCATAAACATTTTAATATTTAATGCAGTCTTCACCATTATCAGAAACATTTTAAGATTTAATACAGTCTTCACCATTATCAGAAACATTTTTAAGATTTAATGCAGTCTTCACCATTATCAGAAACGTGTTAAGATTTCATGCAGTCTTCACAATTATCAGAAACGTGTTAAGATTTAATGCAGTCTTCACCATTATCAGAAACATGTTCAAATTTAATGCAGTCTTCACCATCATCAGAAACGTTTCAAGATTTAATGCAGTCTTCACTATTATCAGAAATGTGTTAAGATGTAATGCAGTCTTCACCATTATCATAAACATTTTAATATTTAATGCAGTCTTCACCATTATCAGAAACATTTTAAGATTTAATGCAGTCTTCACCATTATCAGAAACATTTTAAGATTTAATGCAGTCTTCACCATCATCAGAAATGTGTTAAAATTTAATGCAGTCTTCACCATCATTAGAAACGTGTTAAGATTTAATGCAGTCTTCACCATTATCTGAAACGTGTTAAGATTTAATGCAGTCTTCACCATTATCTGAAACATGTTAAGATTTAATGCAGTCTTCACCATTATCAGAAACGTGTTGATTTAATGCAGTCTTCACCATTATCTGAAACGTGTTAAGATTTAATGCAGTCTTCACCATTATCAGAAATATGTTAAGATTTAATGCAGTCTTCACCATTATCAGAAACATGTTAAGATTTAATGCAGTCTTCACCATTATCTGAAACGAATTACAATTTAATGCAGTCTTCACCATTATCTGAAACGTGTTAAGATTTAATGCAGTCTTCACCATTATCTGAAACATGTTAAGATTTAATGCAGTCTTCACCATTATCAGAAATGTGTTAAGATTTAATACAGTCTTCACCATTATCAGAAACATTTTTAAGATTTACTGTAGTCTTCTCCATTATCAGAAATATGTTAAGATTTCATGCAGTCTTCACCATTATCAGAAATGTGTTAAGATTTAATGCAGTCTTCACCATTATCAGAAACGTGTTAAGATTTAATGCAGTCTTCACCATCATCAGAAATGTGTTCAAATTTAATGCAGTCTTCACAATTATCAGAAACGTGTTAAGATTTAATGCAGTCTTCACCATCATCAGAAACGTGTTAAGATTTAATGCAGTCTTCACCATTATCAGAAACGTGTTAAGATTTAATGCAGTCTTCACCATCATCAGAAACGTGTTAAGATTTAATGCAGTCTTCACCATCATCAGAAACGTGTTAAGATTTAATGCAGTCTTCACCATTATCAGAAACGTGTTAAGATTTAATGCAGTCTTCACAATTATCAGAAACGTGTTACGATTTAATGCAGTCTTCACCATTATCAGAAATGTGTTAAGATTTAATGCAGTCTTCACCATCATCAGAAACGTGTTAAGATTTAATGCAGTCTTCACCATTATCAGAAACGTGTTAAGATTTAATGCAGTCTTCACAATTATCAGAAACGTGTTACGATTTAATGCAGTCTTCATCATTATCAGAAACTAACAATTCCACTGGTTTGTTTTCACCTACAGCTGTCAAAGGAATTACTTTATTTTTAATAGGATGTGTCAGTGATAAATAGAACAAAACATAATTCTAATTTTGTTTGTGCTTCCAACATAAAGTTCACCAGTGTCATGTTTAAGAGAAGACACTTATTGGAGTTACAGAACTTTTCCCTTTGAGTTCTCTCCTTTGCATCTGTACTTTTTGCGTGATTATATAGCCTTTAACTAGATTTTATTTTCTGATTCCTATTGAATTGTTAAACAACCAGTCAAAACTAGTCTTCTCTGTTGCCAACCATAGCATTATAAATAAATTCTGTGTTGTATCAAAATCCCTTAAAATAC